>NC_083570.1:28539688-28784688 GCF_027579695.1 Neoarius graeffei
AATATGGAGAAAGTTCTGTGATGTTGTTGGGCTGTTTTTCCTCCAAAGGCCCTGGAAACTTTGTTAGGCATGGCACCATGGACTCCATGAAAAACCAGGATATTTTAAATCAGAATCTGACTGCCTCTGCCAGGATCAAATCAACCCCAAAATGGTTAGCTGGGACTCAAGCTTCTGCCATGGCCATCTCAGTCCCCTGACTTGAACCCCGTTGAAAACCTGTGTGGTGAGCTGGAGAGGAAAGTGCACAAGAGAGGGCCTTGGACCCTGGATGATCTGGAGAGATTGTGTCAAGAGGAATGGTCTCAGATGCCCTGCTCTGTATCTCCAACCTTATAAAAGGTTATAGGAAAAGACTCAGTGCTGTTTTACTGGCATAGGGAGGTTGTACAAAGTATTAAATGCATAGGTGCCAGTAATTGTGGCACATGTGTTTTTGTTGAAAATAATTCGTTCTTGATGAGGGATTTGTTTTTGTCTGAATAAATTTTTGTATTAAAGGTTGGATTTTTCCTCTTTTTTTTCCAGTGTGAGATGAAGCTACTTCACCAAAAGGTGGATTTTTTTTCTAACCTTTTTTCTTTTTGTTTAAAAACTAATCTTTACAATGGGTGCCAATAATTGTGGCGGGTACTAGAGTTCTTGTTATTACCATTACCATAGCCACAGAACATCGCCACAGAACATCGATTGATAATGTACTCGAATGATCACATTACCGCAAAGTTGTGGGTTGCACTATTGTCCGAGCTGCTGTTATCGAAAGGCTAATCATTCTGTTAATGATAACACACATACAGTATGAGTGGGCATTTTGTGTGTGAATCTGACTGCTCATGTATTTTATTCCAGTGGTAAATAGCTTGAAGAACGAACCCTATGCTAAATATGTGTGGAACAGTCGTCTGGTGGAAAAAGTTAAGGACACAGTGCATCCAGACTGGCTCCTGTATATCATCCATGGCTTCTGTGGCCAGTCTAGTATCCTTGTGTGTGTGTACCGGTATGTATGTATGTATGTATATATATATATGTATGTGTGTGTGTGTGCGCGCGCGTGCCCATGTGCATCACATGTCCATTTCTGATGTGGTGTTCCTGAACGAATCAAATTTGATTTTTAATTTTAGTTCCTATCACTTGGTCTTTACAATGCCACCTTTGACCTTCCCTTTTCGTTCTTTTTTTTTGTCATGCTGTCAGTCTCTTTGTTTTATGAGCTGTCTGAGTGCATTAGTACTTTTTTTTTTTTTTTTGTCAGTCCTTGTGAGTTTTTGTGAAAGCTATTCTAGTCTGACCCTAGTCTTTCCTCACACTATCTTTCTCTGTCTGTCCCTGTAGGAAGTGCGTTCAGTTTTCTGTAGACACGTGAGGTCCATGGTGAGCCTCCAAGGCTTCAATGACAATTTTTGCTCTTTCTTTGCTGATATCTAGTATATCAGCAAATATATCTGGCCAGGATAGTAGACACCATGTCTCTGGCATGAAGTTGCAATGCTCCACATGCATTATATGTATATTCTTCACATACAGTCTGACAATATCTGTGCTCATTAAGCTTATGTAATATGTAGTTTTCCTTTTTAAAATATGACTATAAATCATTTGATTGTTCAGATTTTTTTTAAAGCATACTTTCTCCCTGGTCAGTCACAGTGACATTGGCCAGTCATGAGCATCTGTGAGCTCAGGTATGTGGGAAGAGGCAGATAGCGAGCGCATTGCTCCTAGTTTTATGCAGCCATGTGATGTGGCATGAGCAGCATTTTGGAAAGATGTGGTTGGCTGGCTTTGTGTGTATCAGAGGAAGTAGACGAAGCTTTCACTCTCCCAGTTGGTGTAAGAGGATAGCTGATTGGTGGGTAGAAATTGAATGGCAAGTGAGCAAATTGAGGAGAAAAATGGGAACTGTAAAATGCAATTTGTACAGTTGACTGTCCCTGGAGAAGATTTATAAAGTAATTAAGGTTTATATACTATATATGTTTGATGTCTGTGTGCAAGCGTGTGTACTTAACTCTAAGTTACAGAATTGTTGATCTATGGACGGCCGGTTTATGTCACTCTGATTGCTCGACGTTCCAGCCGTTTTGCTGGGACCCGCTTCCTGAAAAGGGGAGCCAACTGTGAGGTACTTTTGAATACGCACAGTAATATTCTTGCTTAATAATAATGACAGCATTTTCTCATATTAAATGTAAATTTGTAAGAAAGTAAAAATATTTGATATTTGCACATAAGAAGTAGGCATGTAAAGATATGCGATGATTAATCACAATTATGATTTAAATCGATGAAATAAAATATTAATCATGATTATCATGTGTAATCTTTAGTTTTTACTTGTTGTAATTGTGTTGTTTAGACAGCAGAGGGTGCAATAATATACAATAGTGGGAATACACGTGATCTCACCCTAGGTTGAAGTAACACAGCTCTAATGCTTAAGAAGAAGACAGAAACTCTCAGAGCTCTGGGGTGCGTTTCCAAATAATGTTGCCCTTTAGGGCTAAAGAGCGAGTTGAGAGACGCTCTTAAGCAACGAACATTGTCCGTGGTTTTCCCGAACTCACTTGTCTTCACGTTACAAAGAGCTTCTTTGCAATGTGTGTCCCTGATATATATATATATATATATATATATATATATATATATATATATATATATATATATATATATATATATATATAAAATGTGTTATTTATATATATATATATATATATATATATATATATATATATATATATATATAATATACTATACACACACGACACTAAGTTAGATAGTCACTCACCTAATGGAGTTAAATTTGATTAAAATGTGGTGATATTAATGTGACATTATGATATCCATAGGTAATTCTATACCACATTTAAATATATTCATTATGTTTTGTATATATTTATTTAATAATTAACTTGATGTACTTGCAAAATATACAAGAAAAATAATCTAACACTGGCAGCAGATTCAACACCAGTTTCCGCCCATTGATTGTGAGAGTCCCTTGGAGGCGCATGCTCATTCTATGTTTTCGGCTGCGAGTCAGACGCTCTTTGTGTTGAAAGAATGGTCCAGGTCCATATTAAATTCAGAGCAAACTCAAGGACGACATTGGCTACAATGTTGTCTGGGAAAACCATGTTAGCTTGGCGATGGCTCTTAAGAGGTAATTAAAGACACTCTTAGCAGCTTTTGGGAAACCCACCCGTTTATTAGCTGAAAGCTAAATAAAGGCGAAGAAAAAGAGGTAGTTTTCTGTTTAAGCCTGCATTCATAAATAGTTATTAAGAAAATGCCTATTTGTTATTAACATTTTTAATTTTTAATAAAAGGAATATTTTAGTTAGCAGACCATTATATTTTACTCCAACCTTCACAAATGTGAGTAATTATTGGTGATAAAGAATAGGGCAGCACAATGGTGTAGTAGTTAGCACTGTTGCCTCACAGCAAGAAGGTTCTGGGTTCGAGCTCAGCAGCCGACAGGGGCCTTTCTGTGTGGAGTTTGCATGTTCTCTCTATGTCTGCATGGGTTTCCTCCAGGTGCTCCAGTTTCCCCCATAGTCCAGAGAAATGCAGTTAGGCTTACTGGTTACTCTAAATTGTCCATAGCTCAAGCTTAGAGAGGGATGGGCTCCGCCAAGTTTAAATGCCCCACCAGTGATGGCCTGTTAAAATGTCATCAGTGGTGTCTCTGCAGCCCCTGCCAGCTATGGGCAGAAGGAGGAGGATAGGACAATAAGAATAGAACAATAAATATTGCATTTTTATTAATATTATTTTCTTTATTCAGTTTTCTTTAAAAAATATTGTCGGGAAATTTAATTGTGGGTCCAGTATTGTGAATTGAATCTAATTGTGAATTGAGTGAATCATCAGCCTTCTTCAGATAAAGTTTTTATGTTCCAGAACACCATTACCAGGAGGCTGTTAATGAATTCACAGAACTCATCGGATCATGAAACTCACCGCTGAATTTTTTTTTTTAGTCGAACATCTGCCTGCTTCTGCCAGGAGGTTTTAACACTTGTATACTACTGGAGATGTATTGAAGAGGGCAGTTTCTCTTTTTGTGAAAAGTTAAGAATATAACGGTGATGGAAATGTCCTGCCTGAATGAATAGAAAAGTTAGTCTGCAAGTGGTCCTCAAACTTGTTAGACGTTTTATATGTAGGAAGAGCCTTCCTGGGTCCTCAATATGACCCCAGTTCCAAGATTTCAGAGCTGAGAACAACTTTCCTGGAAACCTTTATGAGCAGAACTGGTCATTTATGAAGCATAATTCTGAGTAGTTACCTAGCACTGTGGTGAACAGTATTTTGTGTGTGTGTGTGTGCGCCCATTTGAAGGGTGACGTGGCAAACGAAGTGGAGACTGAGCAGATCATCCACGATGCTTCAGTCATGTCATTTACAGCAGGCAGCTACTCCTCTTATGTGCAAGTCCGAGGCTCTGTACCTCTCTACTGGTCTCAGGACATCTCCACCATGATGCCCAAACCACCCATACGATGTAAGAGCATTATGTAGCATCTATACATGGTTTAGTATTATACAGTACACTATTAGCTACTGCATTTGCTAGACCATAGTCATAATATGATATTGTAAAATATTAATCTCATCATACACTTTTCTGAGTATCATATACATTATAGGGTGTCTGTGTATTATCAGCATAACAAAGCTATGTGAAATGAAGAAAGTAGAGGGCCAAGTGCTGAGCCTTGTGGGACTCCAGTAATGATTCGTCCCATAAAAATCTTATTTTATACCAGTCAAAAGTAAAAAATAAATAAATAAAAACCAGACAAAAAGCCCCACTATTTTGGTTCCACTTTGTTAAATAAACATCCTGATATACAAGTGTATCTCAAATAATTAGAATATCATGAAAAAGTTCAATATTTTCTATCAGTTATTTAAGAAAGTGAAAATGTTATGTTCTAAACTCATTACACACACATTAATGTTTCAAGCATTTTTCTATTTTAATTTTGATAATTATGAACTACAGTGCAAAAAAATAAAAAAAACCATATCTTAAAATATTAGAGTATTTCATTTCGAGTTTGAGTAAAACAGTATAAATGCCATCTATCTCTCAGTCTAATTCAGTACACACAACCACAATCATGGAGAAGACTGCTGACCTGACAGTTGTCCAGAAGATGATAATTGACACTCTCTAAAAAGAGGGTAAGCCACAGAAAGTCATTGCTGAAAAGGCTGGCTGGAAAAGGTGCACAAGCAGCAGGGATGACTGTAGCCTTGAGAGGATTGCCAAGCAAAGTCGATTCAAAAATTTGGGAGAGCTTCACAAGGAGTGGACTGAGGCTGGTGCCAGTGCATCAAGAGCCACCACGTACAGACATCTTTAGGAAAGGGGCTACAACTGTCACATTCATAATAGCAAGCCACTCCTGAACCAAAGACAATGTCAGAAGTGTCTTACCTGGGCTAAGGAGAGAAAGAACTGGACTGTTGTTCAGTGGTCCAAAGTCCTCTTTTAAGATGAAAGTAAATTTTGCATTTCGTTTGGAAATCAAGGTCTGAGAGTCTGGAGGAAGACTGGAGAGGCACAGAATCCAAGGTGTTTGCAGTCCAGTGTGAAGCGCTCTCAGTCTGTGATGATTGCAGGTGCCATGTCATCTGCTGGTGTTGGTCCACTATTTTATCAAGTCCAAAGTCAACACAGCCATCTATCAGGAGATTTTAAAACACTTCATGCGTCCATCTGCTGACAAGTTTTATGAAGATGCCGATTTCCTTTTCCAACAGGACTTAGCACCTGCCCACAGTAACAAAACTACTATCAAATGGTTTGCTGACCATATTACTGTGCTTGACTGGCCAGCCAACTTGCCTGACCTGAACCCCACAGAGAAACTATGGGTTCTTGTCGAGCAGTGTTTCTCAACCACTGGGCCGTGGCACATTAGTGGGCCATGAAGTGCCGTATAGTGAGCCGCAAATTTTTTTCAAGTTGAAGCTATTTATTAGTAGGGTACAATTGCTGGGTTGCATCTGATGTCATAGCTGCCTCATTAGATATGCAAGACATGAAGTGGTGGTCAGCTAAGCTCACTGTTTACAAAGCATTACTATCACTGGAGTGCCTTGCTAGTCATTAAAATTCCCTGCACTTGCTTTGTTTTGCGTTGTTTGAATTGAACAAACTGTGAAACTGAAAAAAGTTTCTTCTGGGTTCCCCATGAAGTGATTTTTAAAAAAAAAACATGAAAAAGCAAAGGATTTTACCAAAAAATGATGAGAAAGGTGGCTTTGAACCTTTCCTGTGATCAAAGGGAGCCAAGTTGAAGAACGCTCGAGTTTGCAGTGATCACTTTGTGAAAGGTTTGTAAATTCCTGTGATTTTTTTATTTTGTTTTTGGATTTTCAAATTACTTTTCTTGCCATTTTCCGTTATTTCGTGATATTTTGAAATTCAGAGTTCAGGAGATGCTTAAGTCCTCAGACGTGTTTGTTTACTATTTTTGATTATGGTTGCCAGATTGTAAACTAATGTGTATGTAATATGCATAATACCCAGGTCTTTAAAGGTGTTTCTGTGGATCTTTGTGAATAATTTAGCTGGAAGAGAAGAGCAGGGAGGATTGAGAATCGAGCGACTCTGGTTTGTTTACATCCGATACTAAAACTTGTAGCATCCTAGCAGCCATTACAAACATGCATAAAAAAGCCCCAAAAATGCTTCTTACCCAGTCAAGAGCAATACAGGATTTATCTTTTGTGTCTTGATCCCCAGATCTTTAACCCAGTCACATATAAAAAGTTATACACCTCTATGCTCTTCCAGGTTTTCATCTGTTTGTCCGTGTATAACACTAATGTCTGCAGCATCAGGTAGTTTGAGATGTCAGGGAAACTCAACGGATGGGTAATTTTCCAACTCTTAGGAAAAATCCTTCTTTGTTAGCGTGTAAGGATCTATCCCATTGAGTGGTTTCTATAGTCACTTGTTTTGAGTGTACTTCTTGGTTTTAATAACTTGCTTGTTTGCTGAACACAAACATGGCAATAAGTTCTTGTGTTAATCGACCAGACTCCACTTTTGGATCATTAATCCCTTTTGACTGAGCATGCCCTGCATGAATGGTTTTATGTTGGCTTCTGGCACATCCATACAGTTTTAAATACAATACCAGTTTGTTTTAATTGTATTTATTTAATTCCTGGGCTCCCATCTGTAACAGGGAGTGATGTTGCATTATATTAATACAATTTACAATAGATTATTTGATTCTAATAGGATAGATGAGCCAAAATAATTGGGGATTTTTTTAATGGGCCCTGACTAGTCACAAGTATGAATAGGTGGGTCTTGGAGTAGAAAAGGTTGAGGACCCCCTGGTTAAGTGGAAGATAAGAAACACCCGACCCAAAAATACAAATGAGCTGAAGGCCACTATCAAAGCAACCTGCAAAAATCCCAGTGGCTAGATGTGCTAAACTAATAGAGACATACCCCAAGAGACTTGCAGCTGTAATTGTAGCAAAAGGTGGCTCTACAAAGTATTGACTTTGGGGGGGTGAATAGCTATGCACACTCCAGGTATAGAAGTTCTTTTATAACTTCTGTATTGCTGAGTTAGCGCAAAACATTTCCCTTCCTGTACTTTTCCAACAAAAGGTTAAATGCTACAGAAAAATATTTGTATGTCAATAAGGAAAGCAACATATTTTAAGACCACATTTTAGGTCAAAATGTAATGAAGTATACTGGATTTTGTTGAAAGAAAAAAAAAAGCAAATGTGCTGCATCTGAATATTAATAGTATAATACGCCAAAAGCAGGATGAAGCATGTCTGAATTGTCAAAGTTGTTTGAACGGTACCCGGATGATCTACATGCATAGTGTGCAAACATATTACACTATGCTGTGCTACATCTCAGCTGGAGCCTCCAAATAACCGAAGAAGAAGAATCCTTCAGTAAAAATAGAAAGAAGATGGCTGTCTGAAGAAGAAGAAACCTTTATTTGTCACATGCACACTTCAAGCACAGTGAAATTCATCCTCTGCATTTAACCCATCTGAAGCAGTGAACACGCTTGCGCACACACCCAGAGCAGTGGGCAGCCACACTAGCGCGCCCGGGAAGCAGTCAGAGGTTAGGTACCTTGCTCAAGGGCACTTCAGCCCAAGGCGTCCCCACCTAACTGCATGTCTTTGGACTGTGGGGGAAACCAGAGCATCCGGAGGAAACCCACGCAGACACGGGGAGAACATCCAAACTCCACACAGAAAGGCCCTCGCTGGCCGCTGGGTTTGAACCTGGAACCTTCTTGCTGTGAGGCAACCGTGCTAACAACTACACCACTGTGGTGAAGAATAGCCGGTTATTGCAGTGGTGTACAAATGTGTCAGGAATTGTTTAAACATTTCTGCTGTTGTGGATCAGAGGACAGGAACGATGGCGGCAAAGTAGGTCTGAATTGTGTACTCGCTCTCATACTCCTAGAACGTTCTACAGTTACGGTCGGGTAGTAGATACTTAACGAGTATTTGGATGCAACCACAGTCTCCAGAAGAACTGTGGCAGATTCTCCAAGATGTTCAGTAAAACTTAATTTCCTTTCACACCGAATATAGACTGCGTCTTTGCTTAACAGCATTTTTTGCATGTGCCTCTGACATTTGCACAAATTCTGTTAAAATTCTAGCTACTTCTTTTTTACGTGAGCAATAATTTAAAAACACTCCGGTTTGATAACTGTGAGCCGACTTGCTACTCGTTAAGCACCTAGTGGTCAAAAATGGGAACTAAAACAAGTGCTAATCGAGACTCGCACCGAGACTTGTTTTCTCAACCTTTGAGTGTTGAGTGGGGTAGGGACACCCGACAGGACAGTTAATGATCTTACCTCTTCTGTTGGAAATAGTTTAGCTGGCCGCATATGAATTTTTTTTTTTTCTCTGCCTTGTATGTGTGTAGTACAGGTGTTGAGATTTGGCACTAGTAATCCTTTTATCCCTTCCTCCCCATTTCCATCTCTCCTGAGCGGAGTAACATTTTGTTTACACAGCATGTCCCCAAACCCAACACACTACCTGCTTGCCTCCTGGTGCTTACTTGCCTCTGTTGACAGCAGAAAAGGCCTTTCATTCCTCTTTCTCCTTCACCAATAATCCAGACTTACTTTTTTTAATATGCTCTCATTTATAGACCATAAAGGAGGAAAATGTCAAATGAGGACGTCCGACATCATGTTTTGTGATGAGGGAACTCGGTCAAAAAGTAATCTTTCACATTAGAATAAACATCTTGTGATATTTGTATGGTAATTGTTGTTAGCCCAACATGATCTTTGCAGGAACATAACCAAGACAAGTAAAGTAAGGAAAAATATACATGCAGTTTTTCGTGAAATATATTTATCGTTTCTTAAACTTGAACTAAATTTTGAACAAAACCAGAATTTTTTTACTTTGGCTTTCAGTGACGTCAGATGGGTTTTCCCAGACTGCCACACGTTTTGGATGTATTTGATGGGGTCCTCATTCATTCACTCACTAAGAAGCAGTGGACAAATTATTATTTATTATTTTAATGACTGACAATTGAACTAAATGCTAGAGAACAGGATTTGAAAGAAAGTGGAAAAAAATTAACGAGGTATCTAAATTGATTTGTATAAGGAGTATGTAAGAAACCATGTGATCTCGGTCTTGCATTGCTTTGCAGACTTCAAGCATGTTCTCATCTCATCTGTTGTTAAAGTAGCACATGAATATGAATTATTGAAAACAGGTGTTTTTTTAATTTATTTATTATTTTTTTAAATGCTGTCTTAAAAGGCTAAAAAATTATTTTTTGAAAGAGATGTAGGTCCTGAGCTAGTTGTTAAATGGTGCCATATCTTAAGCCATACTTACTTCCAGGAGATCCAGGGAGAAATAATAAAATTGACAATATGATGTTCATTTGCTCTGGTCTGATCTAATTTCTCTTTACTTATTTCGATCTATCTCTTCCAGTGGACCAGGCCGACCCATATGCCCAGGTTGCGGCACTTCACTTCGATCAGATGCTGCAGCGGTTTGGTTCTCCAATCATTATCCTCAACCTTGTGAAGGTGTGTGCTTTCTTGTTTTTTTTTTTGTTGTTGTTCTCTTCGCATTTCTGATTTAACGTTTGACGACTTATGTAATACCAGTTGAAGTGCTGTACACCTATCTGTTAATGGACTATTTATGGTGCAGAGTCACACAGACAGCCAAATGTTTATATGATCGGCCTGGCAGACAGTGATATTCAAGCAGACGTTAGCACTTTGGTGTCAAACTGTTTCCTGGATTTGTCGTGTCTCACGTTGTAACTCACAAGGTTGAAGGAACAAAGGTGTAATTGCTGTTGTCCACACACACACACACACACACACACACACACACACACACACACACACACAGTCACATGCTGGCCATGTGCCGCTGATGAGTATCCCTGGTGGACAAACTCCTTTTGCTTGTGATTGCTTGATACAAAGAAAAGCTCACAGAAAGCATGTGAGCCTTTAGTGTTTAAGATGAAAGCACATTTCCAAAAATAGCATTTTCTTTTTTATTTTTTTGTGTTTGCCCATGCTGGTGTGAGATATTACCTGACTTGTATGTTGTTGTTGTTTCCTATAGTGGACATAAAATGTCCCCACAGTAACAGTTCAGTGGAGATCTCTCCTCAAAGATATTAACACAGCTTTTTGTGTGTTTTCAAGTCAAGGCTTTGATCTACTGCGGCACAGTGTAAGTACCAGGGATAGCCTTTATTGAACCATAAAAGCAAGAGTGAAGACATCCTGCTGGAGGACATGTGTTGTGGTACACTGCAAGAGGTTTTGAGCTGAATTTTAAGTGCAACTTAATAGTGCAGGAGAACATATGTTAGCCCTGAGAATTTATGTCCTGGGAAGTCACATAGATCTCTGCAAGTCGGCTCATGAGAAGCTGGAAAGAGCTCTGCAGAGAGATTGTTAGATGATGCTGTGGTGGAGGGCTGATTGTCTTCTACAATGGAGTGGATATTAGGGGTATAACACAATGCCTGTATCTGTATATGGATTTTATATATTTTTAACAGTATATAACTGTTTTTGTATTAAGATTTAAACCATGAGTGGGTGTGGCCTAGACTGAAAGGTTGTTACTTCCCGAGCACCGGAGGTGCTCTGCACTAGAGGTTCAAGGCCCTATTGATTCATAAGGATTCTTCTTTTTATTAGGGCCCGAGCACTGAGGTGCAAAGCCCTATTGTTTTCGCCATGTTTCTTCTGCTTTTTCTTATTTTTTTTTCCTCTCCACGGAAAAACTCGTTTTTGAGGCACTTGCAATGCTTGAAAACTCAGGAATTTTGGCACACTGATCAATTGTGCATAAAATTACAAAGTTACACTGAGCAAGGGACTGGGTGTGGTCCCGGAACTCGAAAGCGCCCCCGAGAACAAGCTATGGTTGAGATGAAGTTGCTCGGATCAGCACAAGATTTGGTGTGATCGATACTCTTGTGATTCAGGACAAAGTTCACTTAGTTGTATTTGACTCCACCCAACAGGAAGTCAGCCATGTTGGATGGAATGTGGGATTTTGACATTTTCCCACGCTGTTTTGAGAGGCTTACGATAGCTAAAACCTCATGAAGTTTTGCACATACATTTGTCCTATGATACAATTTGAGGTGATATGGTAACTTAGTCTAGGTGGGCTTCATTAACTCCATAGCGCCACCTAGTTCAAAAATACAGATTTGACACCTTGTACATATTTGAAAACTCATGAAATTTGGTAGACAGGTCAGGCATGCGCCCCGAAATGCAGCCATAGGGGCCTGATCCCAGGTGTGTCCGGGGGACTCCTGCCCGGTATATAGTTTCACCTATCTGTCAAATTTCCTATACATTGCATTATCCATGTAACACAGGAAGTGAGAGATTTTTGGTTTTGTGCATTTTGACACGTTACATTTTAACAAATTCTTCCTGGGGGGGGGGGGGGGTTGTTGGATCCATGCCATATTTGGTATACATCATGTCAAGATGTTGGTGATGTTAAATTGTGAAGGGATTTGCAATATCTCCCAAGATGTTGAAATGGCGAACCAATAAATTTATATGTGACGCCACGCAAACAGGAAGTGTCATAAATTTACCATGCTTTGTCTGATATGGCTCAAACATCACAAGTTGTACGATACTGTGGTTCTGAAGATATCCACATGCCCAATGACACCTGCTGGTATAGCACCACCATTTGGACATGGACAGTAATGACTCCAATGTCAAAACACGTGTTGCGTTTTGACGTACTCTTCCTAAGCGATTTATTGGATTCATGCCCTATTTGGTGTACCTGATATCGAGATGTTGCTGATTTTAAATTCCAAAGGGATTTCCAATATCTTCTAAGATGTTGAAATGGCGAACCAATACATTTATACGTTACGCCATGCAAACAGGAAGTGTGTCATAAATTCACCATGCTTTGCCAAATATGGCTAAAACTGCACAGCATATAGGATTTAATGGTTCTGATGATATCCACATGCCCAATTTGACCGTGTTATAGCGCCACCATTTGGAACTGGACAGTAATGACTCCATTGCCAAAACCTCAAACTCATGAAATTTGGTACACATATCAGTCCTGGCCACTGGTACTCATGGATAGAGGCTTGACCCCAGGTGGGTCTAGGGGACTTCATAGCAGCCCCACATGTCATTGAGACTTCTGCCCGGTATATAGTTTCACCTATCCATGTTAAAATTGGTAGGTGTGTGGGGTGCCCCAAGATGAACAAAACTGAAATTTACATTGTTTTAGCCAATTGAATTGTGACAGGATTTGCGATATCTTGCATGATGTTGAAATGGCGAACGAATAAATTTGTTACGCCATGCAAACAGAAAGTGTGTTTATAAATTCACCATGCAGTGCCTGATATGGCTAAAACTTCACACGTTATAAGCCATAATTGTTCTGATGACAGCCACATGCCCAGTTTGACCCTGTGGTATAGTGTCACCATTTGGACCAGGACAGTAATGACTCCATTGCCAAAAAATTAAAACTCATGAAATTTGGTATGCGCATCAATCCTGGCATCCACTACTCAGGGGTAGAGGTGTGGCACCGGGTGTGTCCGGGGGACTCCATAATGTCGCCATATGTCATTGAGACTCTTCTTCTTCTTTTGGCTGCTCCCGATTAGGGGTCGCCACAGTGGATCTTTTATCTCCATTGCTCCCTGTCTTCCGCATCCTTCTCTACCACACCTGTCACTTCCATGTCCTCTCTCACCACATCCATGTATCTCCTCTTTGGCCTTCCTCGTTTTCATTTGCCTGGCAGCTCCAGCCTCAGCATTCTCCTTCTAACATGCTCTGCATCTCTTCTCAGGATGTGCCCATACCATCTCAGTCTCATCTCTCTTAGCTTAATTTCCAAGCTCTCCACATGTGCTGTCCCTCTGATGTGCTCGTTCCTTATCCTGTCCAATCTTGTCACTCCCGTTGCAAACCTTAACATCCTCAACTCCGCCACCTCCAACTTTGCCTCCTGTCTCTTCATTAAGGGTACGGTCTCCAATCCATGCATCACAGCTGGTCTCACTACTGTCTTGTACATCTTACCTTTCACTTTTGCTGGGACTTTCCTATTAGAAATGACTTCCAAAATCCTTCTTCAACTGCTCCATCCTGCCTGCACTCTCTTTCTCACCTCACTATCGCAGCCCCCATTTTCCTGCACAGTTGACCCCAGGTACTTGAATTCACCAACTTTCTTTACGTCTACTCCTTGCATCTTCACTATACACTCTCATCCCCGTTCTCATTGATGCGCATGTATTCTGTTTTGCTACTGCTCACCTTCATTCTTCGTTCCAATGCATACCTCCATTTCTCCAAACCCAACTCCACCTCCTTTCTACTTTCACCACATATCACAATATCATCCGCAAACATCATGTTCCATGGTGACTCTTGCCTCACTTTGTCCGTCAAGCTATCCATCACTATGGCAAACAAGAAAGGACTCAAAGCAGATCCTTGATGGATTCCCACCTTCACCTTGTACCATTCAGTTGTTCCAACTGCACACTTCACTGCTGTTTCACTGTTCTCATACATGTCTTGCACCACTCTAATGTACTTCTCATTCACTCCACTCTTTCTCATACAATACCATAACTCATCTCTCGGCACTCTATCGTATGCCTTCTCCAGGTCTACAAACACACAATGTAGCTTTCTCTGTCCTTCTCTGTACTTCTTAAAGCAAAAATTGCATCCGACGTGCTTTTCCTTGGCATAAACCCGTACTGCTGTTCACAGATTGTTACCTCTCCTCTCAATCTCGCCTTCAATACCCTTTCCCATAGCTTCATGGTGTGGTTCATCAATTTTATTCCTCTGTAATTACTGCAGCTCTGTACCGTACATCTCCATTATTCTTGTATATTGGGGCTAGCGCACACTTTCTCCATTCATTTGGCATTTTCTCATTCTCTAGGATCTTATTAAACAATGTTGTTAGGAACTCCACAGCCGTCTCACCCAAACATCTCCAAGCCTCAATTGGGATACCATCTGGTCCGACTGCTTTCCCAGTCTTCATTCTTTTCATGGCTGCCCTCACCTCATCCTTACTAACCAACTCTGCTTCCTGATTTGCTGTCTCCAATGAATCTGACCTTTTCTCTCTTGGATTCTCTTCATTTAATAAATCCTCAAAGTACTCTTTTCACCTTCTTAATACACTCTCTTTGTTTGTCAGCACATTTCCATTTCCATCTTTCATCACCCTCGCTTCCCTGTTTCTCTGCCTAGCTAGTCTGTACAGGTCTTTCTCTCCTTCTTTGGTCTCCAGTCTTTTGTACAACTCCTGGTATGCATCTGCTTTTGCCTTCGCTACCTCTCTTTTTTTGCCTTCTGTCTCGTCTCTCTGTATAACCACCTGCTTTCCTCATTTCTCTGATCATCCCAATTCGTCTTTGCTAGCCTCTTCTCTTTTATAATTTCCTGCACTTCTTTGTTCCACCACCATGTCTCCTTGTCTTCCTTCCTCCTTCCTGATGACCACCCTAACACCTTCCTTGCTGCCTCTCTTACTAGTACAGCAGTAGTATTCCAATCTTCTGGCAGACTTCCATGACCACTCAATGCTTGTCTCATTTCCCTAAACTCCTTCTGATGTTCAACCTCTTAGTTTCCACCACTTAATCTTCGGCTCCACTATTTCACGCTTCCTCTTTTTCACTTTCAAGCTCATCCTGCACATGACTGCTTGATGTTGTCTAGCTACACTCTCCCCTGCCATCACTTTACAGTCTCCGATCTCCTTCAGGTTAGCCCTTCTGCAGAGTATGTAGTCCACCTGTGTAGATCTTCCTCCACTCTTAAACGTCACCCTGTGCTGCTCTTTCTTCTTGAAGTATATATTGACTATTGCCAAATTCATCCTCTTTGAAAAATCAACCACCATTTTCCCTTCCACATTTCTCTCTCTTACACCATATCTGCCCATCACGTCCTCATCTCCTCTGTTTCCCTTGCCAACATGTCCTTTGAAATCTGCTCCTATCAGCATGCACTCCTCCCTTGGTATACTTTCTACCACTTCATCCATCTTTTCCCAGAAAGACTCTTTCTCTTCATTCTCACATCCAACCTGTGGGGCGTACGCACACACAACATTAATTACCACTCCTTGAATCTCCAACTTCATGCCTATCACTCTATCTGACACCCTCTTCACATCAATCACACTGTTGACCAACTCTCCCCTCAAAACAATACCAACACCATTTCTCTTTCCATTGACTTTATAATAAAACAACTTGCATCCATCTCCAATGTTCTTGGCCTTGCTTCCTTTCCACCTCGTCTCCTGCACACACAAAATGTCCAACTTCCTTCTTTCCATCATACCTGCTAACTCTCTCGCTCTGCCAGTCAATGTTCCCACATTCAGTGTTCCTACCCTTAATTCTAAGCTCCTTCCCTTCCATCTTTCACGCTCTCTCCTAACATGCCTCCCCCCTCTCTTTCTCCTTCTCGGTGCAACAGTAGCACACTTTCCATTGGCACCCTGTTGACCAACAGTACTGGAGGCGGCCATATGTCACTGAGACTACTACCTGGTATATAGTTTCACGTATCTGGGTCCAATTTGGTAGGTGTGTGGAGTGTCCCTAGACGAACAAAATTGCAATATACATTGCATCAGCCATACTCTACAGGAAGTGGCGTATTTTTGGTTTTGTGCGTTTTGACATCTGCTACATTTTAACGTACTCCTCCTAGGGGGTTTGTTGGATTCATGCCATATTTGGTATACATGATGTCGAGATGATGCTGATGTTGAAATGGTGAACCAATACCAAACAGGAAGTGTGTCATAAATTCACCATGCATTGCCTGATATGGCTAAAACTTAACAGGTTATAGAATATAATGGTTTTGATGACCTCCACGTTCCAAATTTGACCCTCTGGTATTGCGCCACCATATGAAACTGGACAGTAATGATTCCATTGCCTAAAAACTCTGACTCTTGAAATTTGGTCCTGGCTACTGCTACTCAGGGATAGAGGCTTGGCCCCGGGTGTGTCTGGGGGACTCCATAGCACCCCCATATGTCATTGAGACTCCTGCCCACTATGTAGTTTCACCTATTGGTGTCAAATTTGATAGGTGCATGTGCTGACCCAAGATGAACAAAATTGCAGGATTCATTCTATTAGCCATCCTCAACAGGAAGTGAGTTATTTTTGGTTTTGTGCATTTTGACATCTGTTACATTTTGACATACTCCTCCAAGGCAGTTTTGTGTCTTCATGCCATATTGGTGTACATGATGTCAAGATGTTGCTGACTGAGTTGTGAAGGAATTTGCGATATTTTGCAAGATGTTGAAATGGCGAAACAAAAAACTTATGTTACACCATGCAAACAAGAAGTGTGTCTTAAATTCACCATGCATTGCCTCAAACTTCACAGGTTATAAGACATAATGTTTCTGATGATATGCACATGCACAAAGTGACCCTCTGGTATCGCACTGCCACTTGGACATGGACAGTAATGACTCCATTGCTGAAAAATTCATCACCGGTGGCGCACCATGTTCCCATGCACAAAGCGTTTTGTATCACATTGTGATCTGATGTGCATTCTGTGCTACGTACTTCCTGGTTTCCGAGTTGTTTGCAACAAGTCTTTTTTTTTCAGCGAGTGTTGGTGTTAATCACTAATCTTTTTTTTTCTACAAATAATTTTCCAGTATCCTTTTCTTTTTTTTATTGTACTTTCACTTTCCTTTTTCAGCATTTTAATTTTTTTTTCCGAAGAACACCAAGACCGGAAGCTTTCTTTTTTTCCTTCTCTTGTGTAAAGACCACAAGCGGAGGCCATCCACATCAGATCTGTTTTAATATCAACAGATCCTCGATTAAGGTACATGAATCCTTTCATCATGGCACACCTTCAGCTTGTTCAGTGTGCTGAGTGCAGGATGTTTAGTAATTCTTCCTCCATCACTAGTGATAGCTTTATTTGTGATAAGTGCAGATTAGTTAACTCTCTGACGGAGAAGACTGCAGTTTTAGAAGTGCATATCCAGACTTTAGATAAGGCTAGTGAGAATGAGAACAGTGTAGTTTCTGCAGGGGAAAGTCTGGATGCCCTAGGTGGAGTTAGCAATCCCCCAACTCTGGCATTAGAGCCCTCATAGTGGGGTGAATGGGTGATGACTCGGCAGCAGAAACGTAGAGCCAAAGCTACCGCTGAGGCTCGCCCACGGGAGCACCACTCCTTTCTGCTTCACGTATCGAACAGGTTTGCTCTCCTTAGTGATGCACATGCTGAGAAACCTGAAAGAGCTCTGGTTATAGGGGACTCTTTCATACAGCACGTGAAATTAGCTAGGCCTTTAGGGGCACCAGCAGCTTTAGTCAGGTGTATACCAGGAGCCAGGGCGCTGGACATAGCAGGTAATCTTGGGGTCCTAGGCAAGCACAGGTTCTCAAAGATAGTTATCCATGTAGGAGCTAATGATATACGCCTTTGTCAGTCTGAGGTTACTAAGAGTAACTTTGTAGAGGTGTTTAAATTAGCAAAGGCGATGGCCGATGCTGTAGTATGCTCTGGCCCCATCCTAATGCGGTGTGGCGATGTAGCTTACAGCAGGTAATGGTCGCTGAACTGCTGGTTGTCCAGGTGGTGCTCTGAAAACAGTGTGGGCTTTATAGATAACTGGACTAATTTTGAGGGCATTGCTGGCCTGTTAGGGTGGGACAGTATCCATCCCACTCAGGAAGGTGCTGCTCTCATTTCTTGCAGCATAGGTCATAGTCTCAGAACAGGTCTAGTTAACTTCTGACAATCCAGAGCCAAGGCCAGGGAGCAGACAAACAGGCTAAACCGACTGTCTGCTAGCTGCACAGAGTCATCACTCAGGGTTCGCTACATCAAGACTGTGTCTGTTCCCTGAGCTAAACAAAAAAAATAGAAATACTCAGTTTGTTCCAGTAACCTAATCAATATAAAATTAGATCATACTAATTGTACAGCTGCTGTCAGCACCTTTGATCTAAAGGTGGGACTATTAAATATTAGATCTCTTACTAATAAAGCACTAATGGTTAATGAACTTATTACTGATCAGGAATTTAATGTACTATGTACTATGAAACATGGATTAAACCAAATGATTATATATAGCAATAAATGAAGCTAGTCTTCCTGGATACAGTTATATACACCAGCCTCGTCTAACTGGCAGAGGAGGAGGTGTCACGGTTATTTATAATGATTATCTAGGTGTAACACACAAACCTGGTTATAAATTTAATACATTTGTAGTTCTTCATACTAATATAATGTATGTAGCCTTGAAAAATAAATCTACCCAGTTAATTCCGTTACTTATTATTTACAGACCCCCGGGGCCATATTCTGAGTTTCTTTCTGAATTCGCAGATTTTATCTCATACCTGGTTATATCCTTAGACAAAGCTGTAGTTGTTGGGGATTTTAATATTCACTTCAGTAACCCAGAAGACCCTTTGAAAGCAGCGTGTGTCTCCATTTTAGATTCAGTAGGGGTTAATCAGAGTGTCATAGGACCGACCCATAATGGTGGTCACACTCTTGATCCAATACTAACATTCAGGTTAAACAAAGAAAATATAGTCACACTTCCACAGTCTGAAGTTATATCAGATCATTATCTCATCTCATTCAAAATATGTCTGAGTAATAATATATGCACCTCACCACGCTACTGTATTAAACATACATTCACGTCAACTACTGCATAGAGCTTTTATAAATTATCTCCCAGAGTTATCAACTTTGGTCTGTCAGCCCCCGCAGAATTTGATCAGGCAACTGAATGCTTCGAGTCAACGTTCCGCTATACTTTTAGCTCCTCTTAAAAGGAAAATGATCAGAGAGAAAAAATTAACACCCTGGTATAATGATGACACTCGCGCTTTAAAACGACCACTCAAAAACTGGAACGTAAATGACATCAAACAAAATTTAGTAGCATTTAAATTAGCTTGGAAGGAGAGCTTCCTGAAGTATAGAAAAGCTCTTAGTGCTGCTAGATCAACATCTCTCCTCCCTAATAGAAGATAACAAAAAATAATTAAGTATTAAATTGCTATTTAATACTGTAGCAAAATTAACCAGGAATAACTAAGACTACTACAGACACATGCACACCTGCAGTATGTATTAGCAACGACTTCATGATTTTTTTTTCAATGACTAAATTGAAAATATCTGACAAAAAATTCAAACTACTAATTTAAGGTCAGACAAGTGACCCTGTAGTCAACAATATAACTGTATCAGATCAGCAATTAGAATGTTTTACTCCCCTTAGAAAAATCGAATTACTTTCATTAATTTCCGCATCAAAATCCTCAACTTGTGTACTAGATCCCATACCTACATGACTCTTCAAACAGATAATACCAGAAGTAATTGAACTGCTTCTAAAAATAATAAATTCTTCTCTTAGGATTGGCTATGTACCCAAATCCTTTAAACTAGCAGTTATCAAACCCCTGATTAAAAAATCTGACCTTGATCCCTGTCAGCTGTCCAATTATCAGCCAATATCAGACCTCCCTTTTATCTCCAGGATCCTTGAAAAAGCTGTGGCACAGCAGTTATGCTCATATTTACATAGGAATAACATTCATAAAATGTATCCATCAGGATTTGGACCTCATCATAGCACAGAGACAGGTCTGGTTAAAGTAGTAAATGACCTACTGTTGGCGCCTGATCACAGCTGTGTCTCGCTGCTTGTGTTGCTTGACCTTAGTGCAGCATTTGATACCAATTGATCATTCCATTCTTCTGGATAGACTAGAAAATGTTGTGGGAGTTAAGGGAACGGCCCTCTCCTGGCTCAGGTCTTATTTAACTGATCGCTATCAGTATGTTGATGTAAATGGTGATTTTTCTAGACATACTGAGGTAAAGTTTGGTGTTCCACAAGGTTCAGTCTTGGGTCCACTGCTTTTTTTCTTTATATATGTTACCTCTGGGTGATATTATTCGTAAGCATGGTATTAGTTTCCACTGTTATGCTGATGACACACAGTTGTATGTTTCTACAAAACCAGATGAGAGACACCAGCTTAATAGAATTGAGGAATGTGTAAAGGACATTAGACACTGGATGCTTATTAACTTCCTTCTGCTTAACTCTGACAAGACTGAAGTACTTATACCAGGGGTCATCAAACTACGGCCTGCGGGCCGACTCCGGCCCGCCACCCCCCCTTTGACCGGCCCCCCAGCCCCTCTGCCCCCCACCACTTGAACTGGCCCTATGAGGCAATCCCCAAAAGTGGTCATGGCCTATTTTTTTTTAAATTGCATTTTGGCAAATAATATGTCTGCGTCTTGTATTTTGTTGATTTTATCAATTAAAATTGATATTTAGTTATAAAATGAACTATTCATATTTTCCGAATTTTCGTCATATGTTCGCGATCAAGCAGTGACAGGCAGCGCACGCGCAGAGAACCAGTGTTCAGGACAGCAAAATGGCTAGTGGTAAGTGAAAAGTTGACAGAGTGTGCAGAGTTTTTAAAGAACAGTGGACCACCGATTTATTTTTTCGTTCAGTGCAAGGACCGTGCAGTTTGTCTTGTATGTAAAGAAAGTGTGTCGGTTTTCAAAGAATATAATCTGCGTCGTCACTATGAAACCTGCCACAAAGAGTATGCTAGTTTGCGAGGGCAAACAAGAAAAGACAGGATTCAGAGGATGAAATGCGGACTGGCTGCACAAGAGAATGTATTCCTTCGCCAAACCCAGATCAACCAGGCTGCTGTCCGAGCTAGCTATAAAGTAGCTCACCTACTAGTTTACTGATGGGGACTTTGTTAAAGTATGCATACTTGCTGTGGCCGAGGAGATGTGTCCCGACAAGAAGGATGCGCTCAACGCGGTGAGTCTCTCCGCACCTACGATGACCAGGCGAACCGAAGATTTGGGGGCAACGTGTATGACCAGCTGAATGAGAGAGTGTCAGAATTCGAGTTTTTTGCTTTGGCCATGGATGAGAGCAATGACGTGCAGGACACAGCACAACTGCTGTGATCTATTGATCTATTGCTCATATTATTATAATTTCACTGTTTTTTTAAATGTATTTATTTTATAGGCCTATTTACTTGACCTTTTATTAAGTGCTGCACACAATTATTATCTCATCTCATTATCTCTAGCCGCTTTATCCTTCTACAGGGTCGCAGGCAAGCTGGAGCCTATCCCAGCTGACTACGGGCGAAAGGCGGGGTACACCCTGGACAAGTCGCCAGGTCATCACAGGGCTGACACGTAGACACAGACAACCATTCACACTCACATTTACACCTACGGTCAATTTAGAGTCACCAGTTAACCTAACCTGCATGTCTTTGGACTGTGGGGGAAACCGGAGCACCCGGAGGAAACCCACGCGGACACGGGGAGAACATGCAAACTCCACACAGAAAGGCCCTCGCCGGCCACGGGGCTCGAACCCGGACCTTCTTGCTGTGAGGCGACAGCGCTAACCACTACACCACCGTGCCGCCCACAATTATTATTAATTTTATTAATAATATCAACAGGCCTACCTATAATTTTTATAATTTTCCACTCACCTTTGCCAGTGTCAATCACCTCAACTAGGCAGATGTTTCTTACCTTGACAGCTTTGATGTTATTTTTATTAGAAAATAAATAAATGGAATATCTGTGGTATTTCAAATTAAAACAAAGTGTGAAGACTCGATTACTACTTTTGCAAACCACTAGTAAAGATAAACAAATATGTGCCAGGAATCAAGTGTTGATATAGTAGTGTGGATATAGTAGTGGGGATGGCTGTGCCAGGCTAGTAATCTCTACTACACAATGAGGCCTGCTGGTGGTCATATTTGTCTGGGTCATACAATTCTATGTTATATAGCTGACCCGACCCTGGCCCCCATCACAGTCAGGAACGACAATGTGGCCCCCAGAGAAAAAAGTTTGGTGACCCCTGAATTATACTAAGACCACATGCAGCTAGAAGCAAGTTTTCTGATTACACAGTAACTCTGGATTGCCTTTCTGTTTCTTCACGTGCAGCAGTAAATGACCTCGGGGTGATTTTTGACCCCAGTCTTTCATTTGAAACTCGTATCGATAACATTACTCTGATAGCTTTCTTTCATCTCAGAAATATTGCTCAGATAAGAAATTTAATGTCACTACACGATGCAGAAGAACTAGTTCATGCTTTTATTACCTCTAGGTTGGATTATTGTAATGCCTTACTGTCTGGATGTTCCAATAAGTGCATAAACAAGCTCCAGTTCGTTCAAAATGCAGCAGCAAGAGTCCTTACTACAACTAGAAAATATGACCACATCACCCATGTCTTATCCACACTGCATTGGCTCCCAATCAAATTTCATACTGTTTTTATAAAATACTACTATTGAACTTTAAAGCGCTGAGTGGTCTCATGTCACAGTATCTGAGCGAACTTCTGGTCCTTTATGACCCACCACACCTACTTGTATCAAAAGTTGCAGGCCAACTGCTGGTACCTCGTATAGTGAAGGCTACATCAGGGTGCAGAAGCTTTTCTTACAAAGCCCCACAGTTATGGAGCAGCCTTCCAAGTAGTGTTTGGGAATCAGACACAGTCTCAGCGTTTAAGTCTAGGCTGAAAACATATCTGTGTAGTCAAGCCTTTTGTTAATAGTGTTTGAGGTAAAAGAGTAGATCTGGAGGGTCCTCAGACAGAGTGTTTTAGTAAACTGGGACACATGGATGCTGTCAGTCCCCACTCACTTGCTCACTTGAGTTTGTTGACGATGTAGTGGCTGCTGCTTTATGTCCCGGGGCTCCCTCATGCCTGTGTTACTTTCTGGCTCTCCCCTTTTAGTTATGCTGTCATAGTTAGTTTTGCCGGAGTCCCTGCTTGTACTCCCCACGAAGTGTGTACTGTTCCTACTTCATCAGGTGACCTTGGGCATACCTAACAACCTGTTTTCTCTCTCTCTCAATGCGTGTGCATTGTTTGATGAGCAAATGTGACAGGTCGCGGCCCCGGAGGTGTAAGGGCCCCTCATTGCCGCTTGCGGCTATAATATTATTATTATTATTAATAATAAATATGTGAACCCTATCACTCTTCTCTAGAAAACAGGAACAGGGCTGCTGGCAAGAAAAGGAAGCCATTTTCATTCACAAATTCTAACATCAAATAGCAATTTGCAGAACATTATCTTCTGCGTAACCTAACTAGTTATGGGGGGTTTGTTTGTTTGTTTGTTTGTTTGTTTGTTTGTTTGTTTGTTTGTTTGTTTGTTTTTTCATGATGTGTGTTTTTCACCATTGATATTTCACAGGCAAAGACCTTAAATTCTTCAAGGTCTAGGCTATTTGCTCAAACATTTCAAATCATTTTCTGTGGTTTTTAGAATTTTATTGTACAAATCATTCAAGTTTCAAACAGAAATTAAAAACCTCTCACACTCGCACATCATTTTTTTTCCCCTCCTGTGGAATCCCAGTCCTGATGCGCACAACCAATCTGAAGATTTCTGGGGATGGCTGGCTGGCTGGCTTCAAATACCAATGAATAGTTCATCTCCTATTCATATTTGTATTTGTAGTTGATTAGAACACATCTGTTTAATCTGAGTAATGTATTCATTAAATTCCTAGTATATATGTAGTAAAGACTGAAGTAATGACAGTCTCTCCGAAGAAGTTTCAGTTTTGGTCATAGAGATGTGCTGGAGAATTGGAGAATCTCTTTAATTTTTTATTTTTTGTTGGAAATCTCATATGGAATTATTGCTCAAAAGAATTGTTTCTTAGATTATAAAACTGGATTTGTGTTGTCTAACCCCACTTATTTAGAAAGAATTTGTGGTGTTCTATGCTTCTTAATCCGTATGATGGCGCTGATGATCTGTTATTGAAATTACGCAGAAGCGAGAGAAGAGAAAACATGAAAAAATCCTAAGTGAGGAGCTTTACCCAGCCATCATCAATCTCAATCAGTTCCTTCCGCCAGAGCACTGCATCGATTACATTGCCTGGGATATGGCTCGTTACACCAAGAGGTGTGTTGTTGCTTTATTTTAGACCATAGAATATTCATGCGAGTACAGCTGAATTTGGATAACCTGAGGACAAAACGAAAAAATAATAAAATACCTAACTCAAGGCATTTAGTGGAAGGTTTTGATATAAGTGTATTAGGGCCATTGTAGGTTCAAAAAAATATGGAGCTGAGGGAGGAGAAAATATTCCAAGGTGGGGGGAAACCTCAGTTTCTCAGATTAAAGTCAGAAATTTACAAGGAAACAAAAGTCAGAAGTTTGTGAGGAAAAATTAAAAAAAAAATTTTTTGTTCAAGGAACCACATTGCTTCACTTTGCAAGTTTGGATCAACAGATGCCACGGCAGAGCTGAGAGTTATAGGAAATGTAGTTTTTCCTCCTCGATTGTTCAGTATAAAAGAATGACATGTGAAGAGATTTTCAACTACATTTCCTAGAATGCATGGAAGCCAGGAAGCATGAGGGGTTTTTGTTGTTTTTGTTTTTTTTTCCTCCTCATAAATTTGTGACTATTTAGTCTTGGAATTTCTGACTTTTTAAACTCCTAGAATACTTCCGTCCATCTCAGCTCCATTTTTTTTTAACCTGCAGTCGCTGTCATATTTTGCAGATGTTGCTTTATTACAATATAAAAGAAAATTTTGGTAAAATAGTACTGGTTTAAAATTTGATTATATTATATATTTGATTTTGGATCGTAGGATATTTCATTTTTAATGTCTTGGAGATAAATCATAAACTAGACATTTTCTTTGCCCTTTAAAACCATTGGGGAAACTTCACTCACGTGTACATTTTTAAATGTCAAGTGTTTTATTGTAATATTTGTCCTGTGACTATTCCTTTGCATTGTTCTTGGTTTTGTGAGTAACTTTCTCCTCTCCACATGCAGTAAACTTTTTAATGTATTGGACCGGTTGAGTATGATTGCTGAGAACGTGGTGAAGAGGACTGGCTTCTTTGTCAACCGATCTGATTTCTACTGTCACATGTTACGGCCGGATGATAGGTAAGGACAAGAAGCGTCTAAATCCATGCACTGGACTCTTATTACTGTGTATTTTTGGTCAATTTGCTGATGAGGCAAAGTATCTGAAAGAAAAGTGCTATTCCTTCTCTCTTCTCTTCTTCTCTTCTCTTCTCATCTCATAGCTGGGGACAAGTCCTTACTTACAAATGAATAATTTGCTTCACAGCAGCAATGTAACCGGTCTCTAACAGCTTTGAGAAAGGCATATAAAAGAATGTCTTGGCT
Source organism: Neoarius graeffei (assembly GCF_027579695.1). Classification (NCBI taxonomy): domain Eukaryota; kingdom Metazoa; phylum Chordata; class Actinopteri; order Siluriformes; family Ariidae; genus Neoarius; species Neoarius graeffei. Next base: position 28,565,602 of record NC_083570.1, read on the forward strand.
TTCGCCAGGCATGATATGACCCCTCCTTGGACTAGGTTTTTGAATAGCACTGCTCAAGTCATTTTAACTGACAATATAATCTATAGTTATATTATGTTTGTATTTTAACAGTTGAGTGGCTTGGTAAAATTTCTATTATTAAATGCATGTTATCTTCTCTGTGCACAGATGGGGTGATTTGGGAGGACTGCTTACTGCTCATGGTAGAATACAGGTAGTTTACATACACACAAATCTTAACTATGTGCCATAGATTGGAACAAGCGTCGCTATATGTAATCCATTATACTATAATCTGAATAAAGACAAAAACTACAACCCCGATTCCAAAAAAGTTGGGACAAAGTACAAATTGTAAATAAAAACAGAATGCAATGATATGGAAGTTTCAAAATTCCATATTTTATTCAGAACAGAACATAGATGACATATCAAATGTTTAAACTGAGAAAATGTATCATTTAAAGAGAAAAATTAGGTGATTTTAAATTTCATGACAACAACACATCTCAAAAAAATTGGGACAAGGCCATGTTTACCACTGTGAGACATCCCCTTTTTCTCTTTACAACAGTCTGTAAACGTCTGGGGACTGAGGAGACAAGTTGCTCAAGTTTAGGGATAGGAATGTTAACCCATTCTTGTCGAATGTAGGATTCTAGTTGCTCAACTTTCTTAGGTCTTTTTTGTCGTATCTTCCGTTTTATGATGCGCCAAATGTTTTCTATGGGTGAAAGATCTGGACTGCAGGCTGGCCAGTTCAGTACCCGGACCCTTCTTCTACGCAGCCATGATGCTGTAATTGATGCAGTATGTGGTTTGGCATTGTCATGTTGGAAAATGCAAGGTCTTCCCTGAAAGAGACGTCGTCTGGATGGGAGCATATGTTGCTCTAGAACCTGGATATGCCTTTCAGCATTGATGGTGTCTTTCCAGATGTGTAAGCTGCCCATGCCACACGCACTAATGCAACCCCATACCATCAAAGATGCAGGCTTCTGAACTGAGCGCTGATAACAACTTGGGTCGTCCTTCTCCTCTTTAGTCCGAATGACACGGCGTCCCTGATTTCCATAAAGAACTTCAAATTTTGATTCATCTGACCACAGAACAGTTTTCCACTTTGCCACAGTCCATTTTAAATGAGCCTTGGCCCAGAGAAGACGTCTGCGCTTCTGGATCATGTTTAGATACGGCTTCTTCTTTGAACTATAGAGTTTTAGCTGGCAACGGCGGCTGGCACGGTGAATTGTGTTCACAGATAATGTTCTCTGGAAATATTCCTTAGCCCATTTTGTGATTTCCAATACAGAAGCATGCCTGTATGTGATGCAGTGCCATCTAAGGGCCCGAAGATCACGGGCACCCAGTATGGTTTTCCGGCCTTGACCCTTATGCACAGAGATTCTTCCAGATTCTCTGAATCTTTTGATGATGATATTCACTGTAGATGATGAAATGTTCAAACTCTTTGCAATTTTACACTGTCGAACTTCTTTCTGATATTGCTCCACTATTTGTCGGCGCAGAATTAGGGGGATTGGTGATCCACTTCCCATCTTTACTTCTGAGAGCCGCTGTCACTCCAAGATGCTCTTTTTATACCCAGTCATGTTAATGACCTATTGCCAATTGACCTAATGAGTTGCAATTTGGTCCTCCAGCTGTTCCTTTTTTGTACCTTTAACTTTTCCAGCCTCTTATTGCCCCTGTCCCAACTTTTTTGAGATGTGTTGCTGTCATGAAATTTCAAATGAGCCAGTATTTGGCATGAAATTTCAAAATGTCTCACTTTCGACATTTGATATGTTGTCTATGTTCTATTGTGAATACAATATCAGTTTTTGAAATTTGTAAATTATTGTATTCAGTTTTTATTTACAATTTGTACTTTGTCCCAACTTTTTTGGAATCGGGGTTGTAGTAGTTTTCTGGATATTTTGCGGAAAATGTTTGCACAGAACAGAAATGTCTGTAATTTTGCTTTCTTTGCAGACTGGAGTTTTGAGGACTAATTGTGTGGACTGCTTGGATCGAACCAACACTGCCCAGTTCATGGTGGGAAAATGTGCTCTGGCCTATCAGCTTTATGCCCTCGGGATGATTGACAAACCCAAGTTACAGTTTGACACTGACTGCGTCAGGTAAAATCTTAGGCCAGGTCTTGTTTTCTTCTATCCATCCATAATTTTTTTTCTTCTAAGTACTGTCTTGGATTTTTGATATGTGGAATGGTTAATCGATAACACAAATTTTGCAGTTTGATATATTGGCATCAAATTTTGTATATTTTCTTTGTGTAACATGCCAGATTTCAGATGGCTCCTTGTCTTCCTGCATTGCTAAGGGTGCTTGGCCCGTTAATCGCTCCTTGCAGCCATGTTATAGGATCCTGAATCAAAACAGATGAAAAATAAAGGACAGAAATACCATTATTAAAATGGAATAACATGAACTATCTGAGGCTGAGAAAAATTTAGTTTGAATTTGGTGAACAGGTTGTTTGAGGAGCTGTATGAAGATCATGGAGACACGCTGTCGCTACAGTATGGTGGCTCGCAGCTAGTCCACAGAGTCAAAACCTACCGCAAGATTGCCCCATGGACACAGCACTCCAAAGACATCATGCAGACGCTATCTCGTTACTACAGCAATGCTTTCTCAGGTATCACAAGAAAAGAATTGAACTGTTCTGTCAAACACCTAATGTTTACAGACAGTACTGTGCAAAAATCTTAGGCACATGTAAAGAAATGCTGTAGACCAAAAATGGCTAAAAAAAAAAAAAGGAATGTTTCAACATTTAAAAAAATATTATAAACAGCAGTAAGCCGTATCAAATTAAACAAAGTTAGTATTTTGCAGCAAAACCCAGTAGCCTTCATTATGTTTTCTTTTTTAATCTGAAAAGTGGTCTCTTATGTAATATGCTGCTCAGATACAAACTTCTTTTTTTTGTAACATTTAATTTTGTGCTGGAAAAGAAACATTTGGAACTCTAAAAGGGTTTTGTATTGACTTGATAATGAAGTAGTCATAAAATAGAAATCTATAACAAAGTTTATATGAAAAAAAATAGGTTGCCTACGACTTTTGCACAGTACTGTACATTTATCAAGCACTCGCCTATTACAAAGGTATCAGAATTTATTACTAAACCAAAGGAGTATTAGGTTGTTTTTTTTTCACTTTCATTAATTATTCATAATAGAATATATTATTCATCCAATCGACTTTGCAATATATGAGCGAATAAAATTACGCATGAGAGAGTGATAGTTTTCAATTTTGAGTGGGAGCCCTGCAGTATACCATCGGAGTATACTAGTAAGATTTATCAATGAAAATACAGTGTCTTGCAAAAGTGTTTGTCCCGTTTTGTCGCATTACAAGCTGGAATTAAAATGGATTTTTGGAGGGTTAGCACCATTTGATTTACGCAACATGCCTACAATTTTAAAGGTGAAATTTTTTTTTTTTTATTGTGACACAAACAATAATTAAGATGAAAAAAAAAAAGAAACCTGGAGTATGCATAGCTGTTCACTTTGTAGAGCCACCTTTTGCTGCAATTACAGCTGCAAGTCTCTTGGGGTTTGTCTTGATTAGCTTAGCACATCTAGCCACTGGGATTTTTGCCCGTTCCTCAAGGCAAAACTGCCCCAACTCCTTCAAGTTCGGTGGGTTGTATTGGTGTACAGCAATCTTCAAGTTATGCCACAGATTCTCAATTGGATTGACGTCTGGGCTTTGACTAGGCCATTCCAAGACATTTAAATGCTTCCCTTTAAACCACTCTAGTGTAGCTTAAGCAGTATGTTTAGGGTCATTGTCCTGCTGGAACATGAACCTTTGTTCCAGTCTCAAACCTCTGTCTGACTCAATCTCCAGAATTGCCCTGTATTTAGTGCCATCCATCTTTCCTTCAGTCCTGACCAGCTTTACTGTCCCTGCAGATGAAAAATATCCCCACAGCATGATGCTGCCACCACCATGCTTCACTGTAGGCATGGTGTTCTCAGGGTGTTGGGTTTGTGCCACACATGGCATTTCTCATGATGTCCAAAATGATTAATTTTAGTCTCATTTGACCAGAGAATCTTCCATGTGTTTGGGGAGTCTGCCACATGCTGTTGGGCAAACTCCAAATGTATTTTCTTAAGCAATAACTTTTTTTTTTTCCCGGCCACATAAAGCCCCATTCTATGGAGTGTACAGCTTAAAGTGGTCCTATGGACAGATACTCCCATCTCCGCTGTGGATCTTTGCAGATCCTTCAGTGTTCTCTTTGGTGTCTTTGTTGCATCTCTGATTAATGCCCTCCTTGCTCGGTCTGTAGGTTTTGGTGGGCGGCCTTCTCTTGTCAGGTTTGTAGTGGTGACACATTCTTTCCATTTTGCTATAATTGATTTAAAGGTGCTCCCTGGGATATTCAAAGTTTGGGATATTTTTTAGAACCCAACCCTGATCCATACTTCTTCACAGCTTTGTCTCTGACCTGTTTGGAGTGCTCCTTGGTTTTCATGTTGCTTGCTTAGTAGTGTTGCAGAGTCAGAGTCCTTCCAGAACAGGTTCATTTATACGGACATCATGTGACAGATTATGTGACACTTTGATTGCACACAGGTGGATCTTAATCAACTAATTATATGACTTATGAAGTGAATTGAATTATATGACTTATGACGTGACCAGCTCTTATTTAGGGGTTTCATATGAAAGGGGGTGAATACCTATGCACACTCCAGATTTCTGTTTTTCCATCTTAATTATTGTTTGTGTCACAATAAAAAACAATTTGCACCTTTTAAAGTTATAGGCATGTTGTGTAAATTAAATGCTGCTAACCCTCCAAAAATCCATTTTAATTCCATCTTATAATGCAACAAAACAGGACAAACACGAAGGGGGATGAATACTTTTGCAAGACACCATGTCAAAAAATGGGAGATAAGCCAATCGACAAATGAATATCAAATGATTTGTGCAGGTGTCCTATTAACTGACACTGCCCGGAAGCTCCATCCCCTTCCACCATCTCACATGCTCTTGAGAAATTGACTAAGTAAAAAGGATTACATTAAAAAAAATTTACTAATATGGTTTTTTTGCTGTTTAGTGTGCATTATTATGGAATCTTCATGCCCAGAGTATAATCATCAGGAAATATTATTACCATTTTATTTTAATTGAGAGCAGGGAAAAATCAATATTGTCCAAGTCTAACTCTCTCTCTCACACACACACACACACACACACACACACACACACACACACACCAGATGAAATGCATGTTAAATAAATATCTTACAAAGGTTTGCAGCAGTCAGAGAAGTGTTAAAAAGAGTTCATTATTACCTAAAATCAATACTCAGGACCTTTTTATAAACATATGATCAGTTAAACAGAATTTTGAGCCTCGGCATTATACAGTTGCTGTTCTGCTTGTCCCTGTTTTATTGGACCTACTCAATGTTAGTGGGTAATATTTTGCCTCATCTGACTGGTCCTCTTAAGTATGGCCTTGTGTGGTTATTGTGCGCCATTCTTGTTTCCCATGGAAACAAACCCCATGTCTGTTCTCCATGGTTACAGAGCTCTTTGGCACTCTTTAAACCCCCATATTAAAATACAGCTTTGCCCTTCAGACCAATCAAGAAAGTAATAAGAGTTCTCACCAAGCAACAATTTGTCATATCAGTCTTCCGGCTTGTCTTCGGAGACACGGTAGTTTAATGCAAATTTCATTTGCTCTGTTTTATACCCCATATTGAAATCATATGGTGTAGTCATATAATAAGTAATAATTAGATTTTAGCAGGTTTCAACTCCTTCCTAGGCATTATCATTGACTATCATCCTAACTAATTAGAGGATATTAGAAAACAACATAACTGAGATAAGTCAGGTTTTCCCCATCTCCAAGTCCCAATTACTGATCACTATATAATATTATCTCTTTGCTTGACAAGCGCATGCATGAACTACAGTTAGTGGAAAAGGAAGTGCATGGCACATGACTGCGTTTTTATGAATATGAAACCGGTGTATAATGAAACATTAGGAGAATTGTCCTCGGAGAGCAGGAAATTAATATTTCTAAGAGCATTAGTGTGATTAGTGATTTTTCTCTTATTTTTACTGTGTCTAGTCATTACAAGCTAGAAATTAGCATTGTTTCCAAGACAATGGTAGTGACAGCAACAGACAGCTAGAAAAAAGTTCATGGATTGCTGTGAGCATTAGGTAAATGCAATTTGTCTACTGAATGCTTCTGTGATGGCTAAAACATTGTGTTTTTACATGATAAAGTGAGCCCATTACTGTATTTACTTTTTAAGCTAGCACCAACTTGAAGCATGGCATGCTTATTTAGCTTTACCAGTACTGTGCTATAGTCTGGACACCAAATGTGCCTTGTCTTCTCAGGTTTTGAAAACAACTCCAGTAAAACTAATCTACTGTACCTATCTGACCACCCAGACTACATAGTGTGTCTTCTGTCATTGTAACAGAAGTGAATCTTCACCTATTTTCCTCTCATTACTTTTTTCCAAACGTGTGCTTGACTGCTAATTCACCCCAACAAAGTTGTTGGTCTGTTGTTCTAGACTGGGACATGTTGGAAAATAGACCACACAAGTCAATCAAGGCTTCTACCAACATAAATTTGTTGAGAAGAAAGAAGGCATTTTCTGTTCAGGTATAGATTGAGTGAATGAATTGGTTCCTAAAGGCACTCTCTTTCTGTATGGTCATTCCTGCCATGGAACCACAGGACTAGTTCACATTGGTGGACCTGTATAATGCCTGTTTTCATGTCCCTGTTGCTCTGGTACCCAGATCCTTTTTAAGGTTTACACAATTCAAGTTCTACACTTTAGCCTCTCAGGAGGTTTTCAAGAAGCTGCTTTCAGTTAGACTGATAGCCACCCTTTCATCCTGACATGTAACTGAGAGAGGTTGTTCTGCCGTACTTTCTGGAATTACAAACCTTTCAGAAGTGAATTATTAGTCTATCAGTTGGAAAGTAAGCATTACAAGCCCCTGGTGTAAAATCGGAGCACACCAACCAGCTGGAATTGAGGGTGGTCCCTCTTGGCATCAAGGCTCTTTCAGACAATAATTACGCCAATCATTGGGGCACTGTGAAGCTGAGCATCCTGTCACACCTTGCATGGAACGTCCTCAGATGGGCCCATCTATGGCCAGCCTTGCCTTGCAGACAGCTCATCATTGGAAAGAACATACTGGTCCACAACTGGCCTCACCATCTACTATACACTTTTCCCACTGTTTCTCCCACATTATACAGAATTCAGAAATTGACATGGTCAGCAAGTTCTTAGTTCGACTACTACACACTAGCGACTTCCTGCTTGAACATATCTACTGTCCAAAATGTATGGAGAGATTTGGCAACCCAGAGGTTGCATTCTGTGCATTGTCCAATTCCCAAAATAGTAACTTTTCTCCAGGAACTGCTGACATTGAGACGTCTCCATACTCACCTAAAGGTCTTTCTTTCCTTTATCCTTGCGTCTTTTCAATGTTTTGTCAGAATGATAAGCATGAATGATCGAGTGAGTTATAAATCCAGGTTCATGAAGTGCTTCTGGTCCAAAATAGATCCTTCCTATTAAACTAATAGCACTGTGCTAAGTACAAGACATCTCTGTGTGAGGGTTTGTTTGTTAGAATGATGTTTGTCTTGTTCAGTCTGAATGATTCACGTGTAATATAAATGGGCCCTACTAAACGAGCAGCAGCAGAGATTGACTGGTTATACAGTTCACTGTATGTCATTTTAATGAGCTTGTACATAAAGCTATCCATAGAAAATTTCTCATCTTTTTTTTCACCGTCATGAGCAGTGATAGATGACTGCTTTGTGAAGTTGTGCATTTTCCAAGCAGCCTACTCAGTCAGAATACATTGCATCTTGCACGTCTTATCCCCCCAGCATGTGATATATCATGTATGGACAGAAACACATGTCTGTTTATTTGCGTCAGTACATGTCCATCTGACCAGCACTGGTTCCTAAGCTAGTGTGCATGATCATGGTTATGGCTGTGCATGTACACACGTGTTCATGTATTTAGCATTGATGATTATCTCAACTTTATCGAATATACATGATGCTGAAGTTGCCTTGAGGGATTAGAGCTATAAAGAGAGGGAGAGACATTGAAACAAGGAAATTATTTGCTGTCATGCACCCTAATTTAACTCTTAATTACAGCCTGAAGCAGTTAGCACTGCATGGGGCTGTACAGAGAAATGACAGTGATAGAAAGCATGAGAGATTTCTACAATGATGGACTGTGAGCCATAGCCAGTGGTGCACATACTACTACTCCTAGTACTAAAACCTTAATCTCTTGTTTTCCAGTTAAAATGTTCAATAAAGAGCGTACTCTTCTTACAACTTTATAATCATCATGTCTCCGTTTTTCTCTCCACCCCTCCACCCCACACTTCTTTCTATCTCTAAGATGCAGACAGACAGGATGCTATAAACCTTTTTCTCCAGGTGTACCAGCCTTCAGAGTCCAAGCCGCACTTGTGGGAACTGCCTACGGACTTTTACCTCCACCAGAGCAACACCATGGCTCTACCCCAAGAGAGACGCAGGTGTGTGTGAGTTAATGTGAGACACATTTAAGCAAGCATATTCATTCAACTTCAAACATATTGGCATCCTCCTTGGAGTTGATTTCTTAAGTAGTGCAGTTTTAGGACTCTAGGATTGATTTTCATTTGTTCCATTATCTATTCTGTCACTTTATTTAAACAGGCTACAATTTCAAGAAATGGTGGGCTGTGGTCCAGGGTTATGCTGCCGTGCAAAGGCAAAAGGCAGTAACTGCAAAATGTGCACACTGAGAAAAATGGACTTTTGTCTTGAAGGGCTCTGTTTTAAAGAGATTATTTCCAAAGAAGCGAATTATATCCCAAAGTTTAATATCTATTTGTGAAGTTTTGACTGGCAGGTGGTCATGATCATGGAACACGTGTTAACTCAATTTGACCAAAAATGCAGTTACTGACTTTTACCTTTGCACAGCAGTATAGCCCTGCTAACCTTTTGGCTTAATGCAACCCTCCTTATGGGACAGATTTTTAAGTTGATGTTCTGTTTGTTGATTCACACACCACTTTGTGTGTAGGGCTTATTTTGTAATATCAAGTTTTGGCCTGTTGTCTAGATGGTGCCAGTAATTCTAGTGGATGAGATGGTGTAGAAAGTTCCACTATCTCACAACAGCTACCAGCTGGGAAGGGTGAAGGCCAAGGTGGCATAACACACCATGTGGAAAGCACTATATACCTTTTTTCGCATATATGAGCTCACTGATTAGGTAGTATCTCAATGATTGACAGGGGTGAGAGTATGCCATGGTACCATGGAATTTGAACTCGCAATCTCCCAATGATAGGGTGAACACTCTGGTTTTGCTGGTTCTATAATTTTTCTTTTCTTTTTTAAATGCTTTTCTGTCATTTTTGGTGGGCTTATTAGCGAACAGTAGTAGAGAGTAGTAGTAGTAGTAGTAGACTTCTAGGGCTTAACATGTTCCTAATTACTATGCAGTAGAACCCAATTTGATTTCTCCAAATCTAAGCTGTACTTGGCCGTGTAGGCCTCTTTATTGAAGAGCTTGCTTAATGGTACCTTGGTGCACAGAGAAACTTATTGGTTAAACCTCAAATATATAGGTCATCTTTTACTAAGAAAAAAAAGTGAATGGAAAGAATGTAACCCATTTCTCATGTAACATGACATGTGCTGACATGATTACTGAAACTTCAAATATAATGAAATAAAAGCCCAATTTTTTTGTTCAGTAACAGGCAGAAGGAAGGGTATTATCATGTTCTGCAGAATGGTGAGAAATGAAAGGAAAAGCCAGTGGCACTGTTATGCTGTAGAAAGCTATTTTCTGGCAGAGTTTGGATCCACTTTTCCACAAAGAAGAAACACTGCAAATCAGTAGAACTTTTTTTCTGACTGATGAAACAGTTCTGTCTGTGTGTGTGGTTTTTTCACTCTGACTCTGCCCCCATCCTCAGGGCATGTTGGCGGACTTGAGTATAAAAATGATGCAAGTCCTAAGACCTTCACAGTCACCAGATTTGAATGCAGTCAAACATCTATGGCACATTTTAGAGTGAAAAACTGGAAGAATAGTGTGCATCACTCCAGTACAGTTCCAGAAGTTGTACTGAAGCTGTTCTGGTGGCTCATGGTGACTCAAACACCTTACTGAGGCACTTTTATATTGGCTTTTCTTTAGGAATCATGTTATAATATTTAAATTATTCTCTAATGTAATTTAGGTTGTGAATTATTCGCATAGCAATTAGACACAATAAAACATGTTTCTTTATTTTATTTACACAGTTACACTTACTGGTGGGCAGACGGTTTGTTGTCCTACCTTCCTGTACCCTATGATGAAGGTATTTGATTTTTTTACATTATGTAGTTAAAAGAGTTAACTTGTTAATCATATAATTTGCATTAGCTGCCCATCTGATGCAATGGTCTGGTAAAATAAAACTGATAAATTTAAACTACTTTGTATGCTCTATATATTTTATGTTAGAAGCAATACAGTAATGACAGTAATGAGGATATTGTATCCAAGAAAAACAAGGAGCCAGACTTACTGCCAAGAAATGGCACCATAGCTGAATTAAATGGTCTATGGTGTTAAATTCTTTTGCGAATTTCAATAAAAATATAGTTTATTGTAATGTAATATTTCTTCTGTGAACTATTTCTTGAGTCCCCTGTGAGAGGAACAGGAAGAAGGTGGTAGTGAAACGAGTGAATCGCTATGATGAGAGCACAGACATGTACACGGAGTTCTTCAAACCTTATGAAATCACTTCTTTTGATGATACATTCTGTATTGCCATGACCAACTCGGCAAGGTCAGTTAAATTAACGAACGCTAGCTTTTATTTCCTTTGTCTGTTTTATGAAAATGACAACTCAATTAAAGCATAAAGATTATCCATCCAACAATTACAACGATTTTTCTTTGGTTTGTCTTAGGGAGTTTATGCCAAAGAGTGTCGGCCTGGATCCTAGCCCTTTCACCGTGCGTAAACCAGAAGAGACTGGCAAATCAGTGCTGGGGTGAATATATACTTCAGTGTTGAATTTTTTTTTAATTGAATTAAAATGAATTTTGCAGTGATGTTCACCGCTTATAGAATGTCTATAGCTCCAGGCATTGCTTCCACTGACTACTGCTGTGTGGTTGAACAAGGCACCCAGTCCTGAGGTGTTCTGCATCTGTAACCTCTTCACTGGTTTAAAAAGTGATGCATCAATGAAATATAGAGAGGAAAAAATCTGAATGAAAATAAAACACAACTTTTGTCTAAGGGGCTAAAGCTTGATGCTATTAAGATAGAGTTGTGGTCAGAAGTTTACATGCAGTGATGTCATATTGGATATGAATGCCATGGCAATATTTGGGCTTTCAGTAATTTCTCTGAACTGTTCTTTTTCTGTGGCAGAATGTACAGCATACACCTTTTAATTTAAAAAAACACTAGAATTTGGTGCAAAAGTTTTAATTTTCTTTGGGTTTTCTGAAATCAACATGGTCAAAATTATACATAGAGGGTCAAAAATTTACATATGCTCACTTAGATTATTAATTCAGAGGTGCTGAAACTTCCAAAATGTCTCTTATCTTGCCAAGGCTGAGGTCTCTTAACTTCCTGTTAGTGATCATGATTGACTACAGTTGGTAGCTTGCCTGTGCCTTCATAAAAAGGGTTTGTTTACAGTACTCATTAGATTGACCAACACACAATACAATGGGAAAGTCCAAGGAGCTCAGTGCAGATCTGAGAAAGAGGATCGCAGATGTACACAACTCTAGAATGTCTCTTGGAGCCATTTCTAAACAACTGCAAATTCCAAGATCAGTTCAAACAATTGTATGCAAGTTATTGTGAGGTGTAGTCACTTTGCTTCAGGAAAACCCAAACTGTCACCCTCAGCTGAAAGGAAATTGGTTTGGATGGTCAGGATCAACCTGGGAACCACCATGGCACAGCCCTGCCACGAACTGGTAGCTGATGGATCACTGTCTACAGTTCAGATCACCGTGGACTAAGAGGCTGCTATTCAAGAAATAACCCCCTGCTCCAAAATTGACACCTTCAAGCTTAACTAAAGTTTGAAGCTGACCACACAAAGAAAAAGCCTTTTGGAGGACCACTGTATGGTCAGATGAGACAAAGATTGAGTTGTTTGGCCAAAATGGTCACCATGTACAGTGGAACACTGTTCCAGCTGGTGGTGGTAGCAGCATCATGCTCTGGGGCTGTTTTGCTGCCAGTGGGACTGGTTCATTGCATAAAGTGGATGGAATAATGAAGGAGGACGACTACCTCAGGATTCTTCAGCATAAACCATCAGAAACTTGAACATGACTTGGGACTTGGAAGTTACAACAGGACAATGAACCCAAACATGTATCAGACCTGGTTGTGAAGGATAAAGCAGGCTAACATTAAGCTGAAAACAAGTCCTGACTTCAACCCGATTAAAAATATATGGACCGTGCTTATAAGTCAGGTCCATGCCAAGAAAAAAAAATTAATTGAACTCTACCAATTTTAAAATGTAGAGTCATGAAATATCCAACCAGAATTCTGCCAGAAGCTTGTTCATGGTGAACAGAAATGCTTGGTCAAGGTAAATCTTGTGAAGAGACATTTTATCCAAATATTAGGTGTGCTGTATATACAGTATATGTATACCATGTATGACCATGTACAGTGGTGCTTAAAAGTTTGTGAACCCTTTAGAATTTTCTATATTTATGCAAAAATATGACCCAAAACATCATCAGATTTTCACACAAGTCCAAAAAGTAGATAAAGAGAACCCAGTTAAACAAATGAGACAAAAATATTATACTTGGGCATTTATTTATTGAGGAAAATGATCCAATATTACATATCTGTGTGGCAAAAGTATGTGAACCTTTGCTTTCAGTATCTGGTGTGACCCCTTTGTGCAGCAATAACTGCAACTAAATGTTTCTGGTATCTGTTGATCAGTCCTGCACACCGGCTTGGAGGAATTTTAACCCATTCCTCCGTACAGAACAGCTTCAACTCTGGGATGTTGGTGGGTTTCCTCACATGAACTGCTCACTTCAGGTCCTTCCACAACATTTTGATTGGATTAAGGTCAGGACTTTGACTTGGCCATTCCAAAACATTAACTTTATTCTTCTTTAACCATTCTTTGGTAGAACGATTTCTGTGCTTAGGGTCGTTGTCTTGCTGCATGACCCACCTTCTCTTGAAATTCAGTTCGTGGACAGATGTCCTGACATTTTCCTTTAGAATTCCCTGGTATAATTCAGAATTCATTGCTCCATCAATGATGGCAAGCCGTCCTGGCCCAGATGCAGCAAAACAGGCCCAAAACACGATACTACCACCACCATGTTTCACAGATGGGATAAGGTTCTTATGCTGGAATGCAGTGTTTTCCTTTTTCCAAACTTAACGCTTCTCATTTAAACCAAATTGTTCTATTTTGGTCTCATCCGTCCACAAAACACTCTTCAATAGCCTTCTGGCTTGTCCATGTGATCTTTAGCAAACTGCAGACAAGCAGCAAGTTTTTTGGAGAGCAGTGGCTTTCTCCTTGCAACCCTGTCATGCACACCATTGTTGTTCAGTGTTCTCCTGATGGTGGACTCATGAACATTAACATTAGCCACTGTGAGAGAGGCCTTCAGTTGCTTAGAAGTTACCCTGGGGTCCTTTGTGACCTCGCCAACTATTACACGCCTTGCTCTTGGAGTGATTTTTGTTGGTCGACCACTCCTGGGGAGGGTAACAATGGTCTTGAATTTCCTCCATTTGTACACAATCTGTGGATTGATGGAGTCCAAACTCTTTAGAGATGGTTTTGTAACCTTTTCCAGCCTGATGAGTATCAACAACGCTTTTTCTGAGGTCCTCAGAAATCTCCTTTGTTCGTGCCATGATACACTTCCACAAACATGTGTTGTGAAGATCAGACTTTGATAGATCCCTGTTCTTTAAATAAAACAGGGTGCCCACTCACACCTGATTTGTCATCCCATTGATTGAAAACACCGGACTCTAATTTCACCTTCAAATTAACTGCTAATCCTAGAGGTTCACATACTTTTGCCACTCACAGACATGTAATATTGTATCATTTTCCTCAATAAATAAATGACCAAGTATCATATTTTTGTCTCATTTGTTTAACTGGGTTCTCTTTATCTACTTTTAGGACTTGTGTGAAAATCTGATGATGTTTTAGGTCATATTTATGCAGAAATGTAGAAAATTCTAAAGGGTTCACAAACTTTCAAGCACCACTGTATGTATAATTTTGACCCTGTGTTGATTTCAGAAAACCCAAAGAAAATTAAAACTTGGGCACCAAATTCTAGTGTGGGTTTTTTTTTAATTAAAGATGTATGCTGTACATTCTGCCACAGAAAACGAATAGTTCAAAGAAATTACTGAAAGCCCAAATATTGCCATGGCATTCATATCCAAGATGACATTCATGTCACTGTATATAAACTTCTGACCACAACTGTAGATAGATAGATAGATAAGAAAGAAAGAAAGAAAGAAAGAAAGAAAGAAAAAGAATGCACATTTGAATGAAAATTTGTTCCGCTGGCGTACGTCTATATAAGTGCTGCATATAACTGTTGCACATAGTCCGGTAAACAAAAATGTCAAATTATACGATTAAATACTTTACATTTCAAATAAAAAATAAACTTCAATAAAATATATTGCGCAATGACGGATTTATAACAGCATGTAGAATATTGCACATATTTTGGATCGTGAGGTTCTTGTCCAGATATATATGGTAGGGGATTATTTAGAGTTCAGGAGTCTGATGGCTTGGGGGAAGACACTGTTACAGAACCTGGTTGTTCTGCTCCGGATACTGCGGAACCTCTGACCAGAGGGCAGCAGGGAGAACCGTCTGTAATGCAGATAGGTGGGGTCTTTTTATAATGTTCTGAGCCCTGGTCAGAAAGCGTTCGACTGCAATGTCTTAGATGGAAGGCTGAGACGTCCTGATGATCTTTTCTGCTATCCTCACCACTATTTGCACAATCTTCTAGTCTGAGGCTGTGCAGTCCCCAAACCAGACAGAGATGCAGCTGGTCAGTACACACTCTATAGAAGCTATATGGTGCTCCTATAGAAGCTCCTATATAAATGGGTCTTGGTCTCTAGATGCCGGAGGATTTTTATTAAAGCGCCATTACTAACAGTGGTGACCTAAAAGTTTATACAACCAGCCTTGAACTAAAAGAAACACTAATCAAGGTGAGAAAATTACATGTAAACCTCTTTGAATCATACCAAAATGCTATGACTCTCAAAGATGATATTGAAAATCAGCTTAATTTAAAAATCAGTGCCAACATTAAAAACACAATTTTGTGTATTACATCAAGGTTAGACCTAAGAATACTGGAAGTCATTCCTTCAAGTCACATGACTTTGTCCAGTGCTGATTTTGTTCATTTAAAAAAAGGCTTGG
Organism: Neoarius graeffei; assembly: GCF_027579695.1. Classification (NCBI taxonomy): domain Eukaryota; kingdom Metazoa; phylum Chordata; class Actinopteri; order Siluriformes; family Ariidae; genus Neoarius; species Neoarius graeffei. The sequence goes on from NC_083570.1 coordinate 28,581,206, forward strand.
AAATGTGATATCGCTCTTGCTCATCAAGCTTTAAACTGGAGAGACCACTTCTGCCCACATGAGAATAAGCACTGTCCGCTCCTACGTGATCCATGAGATTGTAGACCTGCCAACCGATTAGCTTTTTTCTGTTGGAGCACAGAATTAACCTTTGGAGTACTCCGGTATAAGTTATCACTCTAAACATGTGCCAGAAGGGTCTTTTTTTTTTTGTCCCCCTTAATAAAAACAACAGATGACTCCATCAGAATCTAGAATGGTTAACAGTTGATATAAACTCTGATATTAACTGACACTCCCTGGAATCCCAGCCTCCTTTCCTCTATCTCACTTTAATAGTCTCTCTACTTGATTCCATTTTCTCACTTGAAAAATGCATTGATGCCCTCGTTTTCCCTCAAGGCAAATGGAGTAAGTTTTGAGTTCATTAATGTTAAATAAAATCTATAAGCCTGTATTTCCCTTAGTTAACTTTAGACATATAGTTAGCTATTAAAGCGCTGTTAGTAATGGCGCTTTAATTCAGTTAGTGATTTTAATAGTTAATGTCAAGGAAAAACTCCCTGAGATGACACAAGGAAGAAAATTTCAGAGGATCCAGACTCAAAATAGTGAATTTATAAATTGCTACTTCTCCACGGTTATATTTAATATAGTCAGGCAGTATGTTCAGCATGTACCTCAGGGTATTTATGGTTTATTGGGGACTGAAAATTCAGTAATGTTTCCAAATTTCACCTCAGGGATGATCCATCCATCCATCCATCCAATGGTTGTATGCTTTTTCAATGAGACACATCATTGTGAAATTAACAGAAATCCTTCTATACTAAATTATACTGGTTTATACCTATAAAGTATATTTGCATAGTGATGCAAAGCGGGGGGATTCCATTGGAGTATGGTGATGTGCTGATGTTATCACTTCTGTGGGCTTCAAGGGTTACAAAATACTATTTCCCTTGTCATATCTAGTACTCTGTCTTCTATAGTCTGAGGAAATGCACATACTTCTATTAAAAATGTTACCCAGATTATATACTATTCAAAAAAAGTAGGGGATATTGGATTTACAAGTAGAATGAAATGCAGATCATGAGGTCAGGAAGGAAACAAATGACAGAAAAACATTAAGGAAACATGTGTCAATTTATTCAAAACCCTGTGTACAGTCAGTAAAGGACAGATTCTCCAGAATAAGGGTCAACACAAACACAGGGTCACACAGCAAATTTACCACCATTTTGAAACCGAATCATTTTGAACCCTCGGCGTGGCATACTCCTAACGAGACGTCCCAGGTCATTTTGGGGAATGTTATTCCATTCCTGTTGCAATGCTGCAGCAAGTTCTTGGACATTGGCAGGAGGTTGTTGACGTTGGCGTAGCCGCTGTCCAAGCATGTCCCGGACATGCTCGATGGGGGAAAGGTCCGGACTGAGTGCTGGCCATGGTAATCTGGTGATATTCTGCTGCTGGAGGTAATCTGTAATGATCCTGGCCCTATGACATCTGGCATTGTCATCTTGGAAAATGAAACGGCGGCCATAACGACTTGCAAACGGCACAACATGGGGTGCCAAGATGTTGTCCCGGTAGTACTGGCCTGTGACACGTCCAGCAACAACATGCAAGTCTGTTCTGCCGGCAGCAGTGATGCCTCCCCACACCATTACAGAGCCACCCCCATACGGATCATGTCTAATGACGTTAACGTCATGGAAACGTTCGTTACGTCGGCACCAAACCCTCCTGCGTCTGTCCAGGAAGTCCACAGTGAACCTCGACTCATCTGAGAACATTACGTGGTTCCATCGGCGATTATCCCAGCGTTGATGATGACGACACCATTGGAGTCTGGCCCTAATGTGACGATCCCTCAAACAGGGAATGACACGAGGACGTCGGGCGTGTAAGTGAAATCTGTGCAGTCGATTCCTGATGGTCTGGCCACTCACTACCAAGCCAGTATCCCTTCGAAGTTGAGACCTTATCTGATTTGCTGTTACCATACGATTTCTCAAGGCAATAGTGCGAATGAATCTGTCCTGAGCCTGAGTTGTTGCCCTTGGTCGACCGGATCTTGGTCTATCCTGAACAGACCCTGTAGCACGATGTCTGGACCATAATCTGCTGATGACAGACTGGGAAACATTCAATGCTCTTGCCACAACGACCTGTCTTGTGCCAACCTGTAGCATGCCAAGGGCACGTAACCTCTCATCCTGTGTTAGACGGCGCATGGTCTCTGTTTAATTAACGACTTCAACCACTGATAATCTGATGCTTTCTCTTCAAAATCTTCCTTTGGAGTGGCTCTAACCTTCCAATTCAGAGTCATGCAAATTTGTGGCACGACCCCCTTGATCATCAGTAGCATCCCGTGCTGATCATGAGAGTGTCATTGATGTGTTTGGATGATGAATTTCTTTGGAAATGCTTCCTCAGTAAGGAACTATACAACATGCTTTCGTATCCCTTTGTATATGTGAAAATATGGATCTCAAAATAAAATATCCCCTACTTTTTTTGAATAGTATATAAATAGTTTGCAACAGAAACAAATGAAAAACGCTTTGTCAGTTTGGATACAACCCCAATTCAAAAAAAAAAAGGTGAGACACTGTAAAATGTAAACAAAAACAGAATGTGATGATTTGCAAATCATGGAAACCATATATTTCATTGAAATTAGTGCAAAGATAACATGTCATGTTGAAACTGAGATTTTATTGTTTTTTTTTTTTTTTTAAATATATGGTCCTTTTGAAATTAATGCCAGCAATGTGTTTCAAAAAAAGCTGGGACAGGAGCATGTTTACCACTGTGTTGCATCAACCCTACTTTTAACAACCCTTTGTAAATGTTTGGGAACTGAGGAGACCAATTATTGTAGTTTTGAAAATGAAATGTTGTCTCATTCTTGCCTGATATACAATTTGAGTTGCTCAACAGTTCTGGGTCTCCTTTGTCATAATACACCAAACCTTTTCAATGTGAAACAGGACTGGACTGCAGGCAGGCCAGTTTAGCACCTGGATTCTTTTACTATGGAGTCATGCCGTTGTAATACATGCAGAATGTGCTTTGGCATTGTCTTGCTGAAATAAGCAAAGCCTTCCTGGAAATAAACGTCATCTGGATGCTCCAAAATCTGTACATTTTTATTTGGAATTGGGGTTGTAATTTCTCAGGCTGGTGTCTTTTAATAAAATGATAAAATTGATAATAAGCAGTAGGGGTTTGGTGCAGTGTGGATTGGGTGGCAGTCGAAGGCAGGGGCCTCGACGACCTGATCCCCGGACACAGCGGCTGGCTGTTGGGACATGGAATGTCACTTCGCTGGGGGGGAAGGAGCCTGAGCTTGTGCGGGAGGTTGAGAGGTACCGGCTAGAGATAGTCGGGCTCACCTCCACGCACAGCTTGGGCTCTGGAACCCAGCTCCTCGAGAGGGGCTGGACTTTCCACTTCTCTGGAGTCGCCCGTGGTGAGCGGCGGCGGGCTGGTGTGGGCTTCCTTATAGCTCCCCAGCTCAGCCGCCATGTGTTGGAGTTTACCCCAGTGAACGAGAGGGTCGCCTCTCTGCGCCTCTGGATTGGGGAGAGGGCTCTTGCTGTTGTTTGTGCCTACGGGCCAAATAGCAGTATAGAGTATCCGGCCTTCTTGGAGTCCCTGGGAGAGGTACTGAGGGGTGCTCAGACTGGGGACTCCATTGTGCTACTGGGGGACTTCAATGCTCACGTGGGCGACGACAGTGACACCTGGAGGGGCGTGGTTGGGAGGAACGGCCTCCCCGATCTGAACCCGAGTGGTGTTTTGTTATTGGACTTCTGTGCTAGTCACAGTTTGTCCATAACGAACACCATGTTCGAGCATAGGGGTGTCCATAAGTGCACGTGGCACCAGGACACCTTAGGTCGGAGGTCGATGATCGACTTTGTAGTCGTGTCATCTGATCTCCGACCCTATGTCTTGGACACTCGGGTGAAGAGAGGGGCTGAGTTGTCAACTGATCACCACCTGGTGGTGAGTTGGATCCGCTGGCGGAGGAGGAAGCTGGACAGACCTGGCAGGCCCAAACGTATGGTGAGGGTCTGCTGGGAACGTCTGGCCGAGCACTCTGTTGGGGAGGTCTTTAACTCCCACCTCCGGGAGAGCTTTTCCCAGCTTCCGAGGGAGGCGGGGGACATTGAGTCTGAGTGGACCATGTTCTCTACCTCCATTGTGGATGCAGCTGTTCGGAGCTGTGGCCGCAAGGTCTCCGGTGCCTGTCGTGGCGGCAATCCCCGAACCCGGTGGTGGACACCGGAAGTAAGGGATGCCGTCAAGCTGAAGAAGGAGTCCTATCGGGCCATGTTGACCTCCGGGACTCCTGAGGCAGCCGACGGGTATCGGCAGGCCAGGCGTGCTGCAGCTCGGGCAGTTGCGGAGGCAAAAACTCGGAACTGGGAGGAGTTCGGGGAGGCCATGGAGAAGGACTATCGGTCGGCCTCGAAGAAATTCTGGCAAACCGTCCGGCGCCTCAGGAGGGGGAAGCAGTACTCTGCCAACACTGTTTACAGTGCGGGTGGGGAGCTGTTGACCTCGACTGGGGACATTGTCGGGCGGTGGAAGGAATACTTTGAGGATCTCCTCAATCCCACCGTCATGTCTTCCACTGAGGAGACTGAGGCTGATGACTCAGAGGTGGACTCGTCCATTACCCAAGCCGAAGTCACTGAGGTGGTTTGCAAGCTCCTCGGTGGCAAGGCACCGGGGGTGGATGAGATCCGCCCTGAGTATCTCAAGTCTCTGGATGTTGTGGGGCTGTCTTGGTTGACACGCCTCTGCAACATCGCGTGGCGGTCGGGGACAGTGCCTCTGGAGTGGCAGACTGGGGTGGTGGTCCCTCTTTTTAAGAAAGGGGACTGGAGAGTGTGCTCCAATTATAGGGGAATCACACTTCTCAGCCTCCCAGGGAAAGTTTACTCCAGGGTACTGGAGAGGAGAATTCGACCAATAGTCGAACCTCGGATCCAGGAGGAACAATGCGGTTTTCGTCCTGGTCGCGGAACACTGGACCAGCTCTATACCCTTCATAGGGTGCTCGAGGGTTCATGGGAGTTTGCCCAACCAGTCCACATGTGCTTTGTGGATCTGGAGAAGGCATTCGACCGTGTCCCCCGTGGTATTCTGTGGGGGGTGCTTCGGGAGTATGGGGTTTGGGGCTCTTTGCTAAGGGCTGTCCGGTCCCTGTACGAACGGAGCAGGAGTCTGGTTTGCATTGCCGGCAGTAAGTCAGACCTGTTCCCAGTGCATGTTGGACTCCGTCAGGGCTGCCCTTTGTCACCGGTTCTGTTCATAATTTTTATGGACAGAATTTCTAGGCGCAGCCAGGGGCCGGAAGGAATCCTGTTTGGGAACCACAGGATTTCATCTCTGCTTTTTGCGGATGATGTTGTCCTGTTGGCTTCTTCAAACCAGGACCTTCAGCATGCACTGGGGCAGTTTGCAGTGGAGTGTGAAGCGGCTGGGATGAGAATCAGCACCTCCAAGTCCGAGGCCATGGTTCTCGACCGGAAAAGGGTGGCTTGCCCTCTCCAGGTTGGTGGAGAAGTCCTGCCTCAAGTGGAGGAGTTTAAGTATCTCGGGATCTTGTTCACGAGTGAGGGAAGGATGGAGCGTGAGATCAACAGGCGGATCGGTGCAGCCTCCGCAGTGATGCGGTCGCTTTACCGGTCCGTCGTGGTGAAGAAGGAGCTGAGCCAAAAGGCGAAGCTCTCAATTTACCGGTCGATCTACGTTCCGACTCTCACCTATGGTCATGAGCTTTGGGTAATGACAGAAAGAACAAGATCGCGGATACAAGCGGCTGAAATGAGTTTCCTTCGCAGGGTGGCTGGGCGCTCCCTTAGAGATAGGGTGAGAAGCACAGTCACTCGGGAGGAGCTCGGAGTAGAGCCGCTGCTCCTCCACATCGAGAGGAACCAGCTGAGGTGGCTCGGGCATCTTTTTCGGATGCCTCCTGGACGCCTCCCTGGGGAGGTGTTCCAGGCATGTCCCCCCGGGAGGAGGCCCCGGGGAAGACCCAGGACACGCTGGAGGGACTATGTCTCTCGGCTGGCCTGGGAACGCCTCGGTGTTCTTCCCGAGGAGCTGGCCGAGGTGTCTGGGGAAAGGGAAGTTTGGGCTTCCATGCTTAGACTGCTGCCTCCGCGACCCGGTCCTGGATAAGCGGAAGAAGACGAGACGATAAAATTGATAATGTTCTTGCATAAATGAACAGTATGTGCGAGATCTGATTACTGCATAGATCAGATTATTTCCTGTTGTTTATTTGATTCATTTAATTCTTGAAAAGTTGCTACCCATGTTAACAGTGCTGTTTCAAGAATAAAACAGCCACCTTGACTTGATATGATCACTTGGTGGTTTTGTTTTGATGATCTCAACACCTGTTACTGTCATTTATTATTGGCACTAACCCATTTATTGTGTCACACATACATACACACATCACAAACACATTCATCCTTCAGTGCCAGGAACCCAAGAAAACAATATACACACACACACACACACACACACACACACACACACACACACGTATTCAAACACACACACAGGAGGTGTTCTACTCATGTTGTGAAGTGTGTGAATATTTAATCTGACTGTTGTTTTTCAGGTGTGAAACAGTAGCACATGGTCTCTGCTCACTCCTCTCTAGGATCACTGACTCATGCACTAAGTGGGACAAAATGTCTGATTATCTAACCCTAATGCTAATACAGTGGTGTTTGAAAGTTTATGAACCCTTTAGAATTTTCTATATTTCTGCATAAATATGACCTAAAATGTCATTGGATTTTCACACAAGTCCTAAAAGTAGATGAAGAATCCCAGTTAAACAAATGCTGATAAGATGAAAATATTATACTTGGTTATTTATGTATTAAGGAAATTGAGCCTCAATACATATCACTGAGTGGCAAAAGTATGTGAGCCTCTAGTATTAGCAGTTAATTTGAGGGTGAAATTAGAGTCAGGTGTTTTTCAATCAATGGGGTGACTCATCAGATGTGAGCAGGTGCCCTGTTTTATTTATAGAACAGGGCTCTACCAAAGTCTGATCTTCAGAACACAGGTTTGTGTAAGTGCATCATGGCACAAACAAAGGAGCTTCCTGAGGACCTCAGATAAAGAGTTATTGATGCTCATCAGGCTGGAAAAAGTTGCAAAACAATCTCTAAAGTGTTTGGATTCCACCTATTTACAGTCAGACAGGACATTTAGGATCATTGTTACCCTTCCCAGGAGTGGTTGAGCAACAAAAATCACTCCAAGAATAAGGCACGTAATAGTCCGTAAGGTCACAAGTCATGTTCTCTTCTGTTCTGTGAATATTTTGTTCTCCATGTTCTACAATCCCAATTCCAAAAAAGTTGGGACAAAGTACAAATTGTAAATAAAAACGGAATGCAATAATTTACAAATCTCAAAAACTGATATTGTATTCACAATAGAACATAGACAACATATCAAATGTCGAAAGTGAGACATTTTGAAATTTCATTTCAGGTATTGGCTCATTTGAAATTTCATGACAGCAACACATCTCAAAAAAGTTGGGACAGGAGCAATAAGAGGCTGGAAAAGTCAAAGGTACAAAAAAGGAACAGCTGAAGGACCAAATTGCAACTCATTAGGTCAATTGGCAATAGGTCATTAACATGACTGGGTATAAAAAGAGCGTCTTGGAGTGGCAGCGGCTCTCAGAAGTAAAGATGGGAAGAGGATCACCAATCCCCCTAATTCTGCGCCAACAAATAGTGGAGCAATATCAGAAAGGAGTTCGACAGTGTAAAATTGCAAAGAGTTTGAACATATCATCATCTACAGTGCATATCATCATCAAAAGATTCAGAGAATCTGGAAGAATCTCTGTGCGTAAGGGTCAAGGCCGGAAAACCATACTGGGTGCCCGTGATCTTCGGGCCCTTAGACGGCACTGCATCACATACAGGCATGCTTCTGTATTGGAAATCACAAAATGGGCTCAGGAATATTTCCAGAGAACATTATCTGTGAACACAATTCACCGTGCCAGCCGCCGTTGCCAACTAAAACTCTATAGTTCAAAGAAGAAGCCGTATCTAAACATGATCCAGAAGCATAGACGTCTTCTCTGGGCCAAGGCTCATTTAAAATGGACTGTGGCAAAGTGGAAAACTGTTCTTTGGTCAGACGAATCAAAATTTGAAGTTCTTTATGGAAATCAGGGACGCCGTGTCATTTGAGCTAAAGAAGAGAAGGACGACCCAAGTTGTCATCAGCGCTCAGTTCAGAAGCCTGCATCTCTGATGGTATGGGGTTGCATTAGTGCGTGTGGCATGGGCAGCTTACACATCTGGAAAGACACCCTCAATGCTGAAAGGTATATCCAGGTTCTAGAGCAATATATGCTCCCATCCAGACGACGTCTCTTTCAGGGAAGACCTTGCATTTTCCAACATGACAATGCCAAACCACATACTGCATCAATTACAGCATCATGGCTGCGTAGAAGAAGGGTCCGGGTACTGAACTGGCCAGCCTGCAGTCCAGACCTTTCACCCATAGAAAACATTTGGCGCATCATAAAACGGAAGATATGACAACAAAGACCTAAGACAGTTGAGCAACTAGAATCCTACATTAGACAAGAATGGGTTAACATTCCTATCCCTAAACTTGAGCAACTTGTCTCCTCAGTCCCCAGACGTTTACAGACTGTTGTAAAGAGAAAAGGGGATGTCTCACAGTGGTAAACATGGCCTTGTCCCAACTTTTTTGAGCTGTGTTGTTGTCATGAAATTTAAAATGACCTAATTTTTCTCTTTAAATGATACATTTTCTCAGTTTAAACATTTGATATGTCATCTATGTTCTGTTCTGAATAAAATATGGAATTTTGAAACTTCCACTTCATTGCATTCTGTTTTTATTTACAATTTGTACTTTGCCCCAACTTTTTTGGAATCGGGGTTGTATCTTAATGTACACTATCTTGTCATATTCTATTCTCTCCTAAGTTATTCTGTTCTAGTCTATTCTTTGAATCCTGGGTATGACTTTAAACTGCGACTGGTGGTGAGTCTCAAGTCCAGGAGGACTTGAGTATTGGGGAAAGTGGAATTACCCCTTAATCACCATTGCTCCTAGGTCTGCTCTGACCTGGAGTGATTGCGCCTGCCTGGGTTCCAGCTATGGGTTAAATAGTACATCACCAGTAAGGCGCTGGCAGCAGGGCACTTTTCGGTGCAATGTGGCAGATGAACCCAACAGGGTTAATGGTATACCACCAGATGGCATGCGGAAGAGCCACTCAAATGGCCAGTGGAGGGCATCGCTTGGCAAGTCAGTTGTCACTGCGGGGCAACTTCCATACCCGTCAGGTCTGTGGCACTTTTGTGCACCACTTGGCAACAGGTCTGGAGATCCAGAGAGACAACACGATGGGGGCATGACATTGTTTTGTCTTACCTTACTGTGCAAGGCGCTTTGTTAGGAGAGCAGAACAGTATGCGAGAACTGACGGCCAGATATTCCATGGTGGCTCGGCTGGGCCGTTCATGCCGCCGCTGTGGGCGACTCTGTTGCTCTGGTGCGGGCCTCGCGGCCCATCTGCGTGTGTGTACATCCTAATGAAGCAGTCATTATCGCTATCAATGGACAGCCGACGAAGGTCACAAAGGAACCCAGGGTAATGCCTATGTAACTAAAGGGCTCTCTCACATTTGTTAATGTTCATGAGTCCACCATCAGGAGATCACTGAACAACAATGCTGTGCATGGCAGGGTTGCTCTCCAAAAAGAAAAAAAAAATTGTGGCTGTATGAGACCAAAATAGAAAGTTTTGGCTTTATGTTTGGAGAAAGGAACACTCTGCATTCCAGCATAAGATTCTTATCCCATCTGTGAAACATGGTGGTGGTTCAGGCCTGTTTTGCTGCATCTGGGCCAGGGTGGCTTACCATCATTGATGGAACAATGAATTCTGAATTATAGCAGTGAATTCTAAAGGAAAATATCAGAACATCTATCAGTGAACTGAATCTCAAGAGAAAGTGGGTGATGATATGATATGATTCTAAGCACGCAAGTTGTTCCATCAAATAATGGTTAAAGAAGAATTAATGTTCATGCTAAAAGTTAATGTTTTGGAATGGCCAAGTCAAAGCTTTGACCTTTATCCAATAGAAATGTTGTGTGAGCAGTTCATGTCAGGAAACCCAACAACATCCCAATTCATCTCTGTTCATCCCTGTACAGAGTTGAAGCTGTTCTGTACAGAGGAATGAGCTACAATTCCTCCAGACTGATGTGCAGGATGATCATCAGTTACCACAAACATTTAGGTGCAGTTATTGCTGCACAAGGGGGTCACACCAGATACTGAAAGCAAAGGTTCGTATACTTTTGCCACTCACAGGTCTGTAATATTGGATCCTTTTCTTCAATAAGTATATTTTTGTCCCATTTGTTTAATTCGGTTTCTTTATCTACTTGTAGGACTTCTGTGAAAACCTGATGATGTTTGAGGTCATATTTATGCAGCAATATAGAAAATTCTAAAGGGTTCACAAACTTTCAAGCACCACTGTAGTCAGTTGTTCATTTGTTATAGGAATGACCATAATTTACATATTCAAGTACTTTTGCGACCATATCAGCTATATATCCTTTCTGCATTTTTAAATTAGTCTTTCAACATTGAATGACATTGAACATTGTACTTTTCTTCCCCCACTACAGTAACAAGTCTAGTAAAGAAGAGGCTGTGCTACAACGTAAAACGGCAGCTAGTGCTCCTCCTCCACCCAGTGAAGAGCAGATCTCCAGCAGCTCTGAGGATGACTCTGAGGAAGATCGAGAAGACGAAGCCACCGCTTCTCAGCGTTACACGCCAATCAAGCTCACGGAGTCCAGAGACAATGTCTACATTCAAGAGGTAGGGGCCTTCCCCTTGTTCACCAGATAGCTCATATGAACAAAAAACAAATACCGGTATGTGCCTCCTTGGAAAGTGTCCTTGAATCAGCCCTAGTTTCTCTCTAAGCTGCATCTCCGTTTCCAGTGAAGCCATTTTATGTACACCTCCCTCTGCGTTCCCTCTAGATGATCACACTCTATCTAGTTCTCTCTGGGGTGTTTTTATGCACTCAATTTCTGAACTTAATTGCAAGTTTAAATCTCTGTGCAAATCAATGGCAGTTATACTGATAATACACTGATATTCAGAATACAACCCAACTTACTTTTACTAACCTCCTGAGAATGATGTTGCTGTAATATGATGCTATAATACACCAACATACTATATATTATTATACTATGTACTATATATTATTATTATATATTATTATAGTATATTATGTAGCATCAGTATCATATACTGATGTATTCTAGGGGGCGGAACGGTGGTGCAGTGGTTAGCACTTGCCTCACAGCAAAAGGTTCTAGGTTCGAACCTCATGGCTGACAGGGGCCTTTCTGTGTGGAGTTTGCATGTTTTCCCCGTATCTGCATGGGTTTCCTCCGGGTGCTCCGGTTTCAGATGCAGATGAGGTAAAATACCTGGCCACTGCGGTAGCACAAGCCAATGCAAATAAATAAGTGTGTGTGTGTGTCTGTGTGTGTGTGTGTGTGTGTGTGTGTGTTACCATCATGCAAAGACACTGACACACATGCACATGCCTTCTTTTTTTGCCTATTTTTCACTTTCTCTCCGTGAGTGCGCATCCCACATAGGTGACTCAAGCTTTTTTTTTTTTTTTTATGTTGCCATACCAACAAGGCTGTCTGGCTGTATACTTGTTTTCATGGAAGGATCAAGAGGAGGGGAACAGATAGAAAGAACAAGGATTTCTTCATCAGATTCCAATTAATCATCATTTTCTGTTTTGGTACCTTTTCTGTGGTGTTCCGCTTAGTGTTGTGTTCTTTTGTTTAGTGTTAATACTAATCACAAAAATTTTCCTTTGACTAATTTGTATATCAGTTTGTGTTGACTGCTGTAAGAAAATGGGTTGGGACACCCCCCACCCCCCAAAAAAAGCAGCACACCAGCTTTAGAGTGCACTCTGTGTGTGGGCACGTGTCTGTCTGTTTTCTGTTTCTTCAAGAAACCGCTCAGTCTCCAGAACTGATTTGAATAACATCTGACAGTGTATGACATCTGATCTGTCATACACTGTCAGATGTTATTCAAATCAGTTCTGGAGACTGAGCGGTTTCTTGAAGAAACAGTTGTCTTTTTAAGATTTTGACAGCAGCTGGTCCTAATCTAATCTAATCCTAATGCTTTCTTAGTAAGAACTTTCACTAATATAGGCTGCCGCTGTTCACCAGACCACTTGTTTTTCTTTCTTTTTTGGTCACATTTTTGCTAATAACATGGCTCCCCGTTTTTGTATCTTTTGTATTTTCCTACTGAGTGTGCTCAAGAGAAGGCACTTGATATTAGTTTGTACTAGTTCTTGGGAGGTGCATCTTGTATGTGTACAGACCTGGGACATATTAAAATATCAAAAACTTATGATGTAGCAGCTGAACCACAGGCTTTTTGACACTGGATCTGATGCAGAGCAAATTCAGTAAAAGCATCAGCTACCATCTCCCTCTAAAGTAGGCCTTTTTTGCTCACTCAGAGCCTTTTCTATGTGTGTGTGTGTGTGTGTGTGTGTGTGTGTGTGTGTGTGTGTGTGTGTGTGTGTGTGTGTGTGTGTGTGTGTGTCAGTTGCTCTTGCCCAGGTGCCTTGGTAGTAATCAAAGACACAGGAACTTATGTGGCATTAGTTACATCTACAATACCTTTTCTGTGTTGTTTTGTTTCAGCAACTAAATGAGACAAAGAAACTAATGATATATGTGAATTTTTTTTCTGCACATTTTTTTACAGCTATATATTTTCCCTGATTTGTTTAATTAGAAAACAATAAATGCAAAATAAATATCCAAAGCCTGCTTCATTAAATGAAACGTGATTAATCATTAATAGTGTGTAGAATTGACTCCAAAGCTTTGGGGTTGAATTGTAGTTTTCGATGCCTGGAATCATTTAATCAACGACTTATTATAATTATTTATTTATTTATTTATTTATTTTCTTATTGGGATTTTCAATACAAACTGAAAGCAGAATGGTGACTTGATGACTAGACACTGAAGATACATTGAAAAAAAATGGATCAGTGAAGCATTTATTAATGTTACTGGATCAAAAAAGCAAAACAACATACAGTTGATTGAATATTTGAATTCGCTAACCTGCTACCCCAAACATGAAATACTGTAACAAAAATGTTCATCTTGTACAATAATAATTTATTTAAGACCATGTTCATTCCGTCTCAGAAATATTTTGGCCAATGTTTTCCAATTTCTTTTTGGCAACATTAATATGACCATAAATGTGTGATTTAGCTGGATAAGATAGGACAGCTCAGTGCATAGTGGATAAGCAACACGGTTGAACCAGGGACATGTTTCTCACAATCCAACCAAAGAATGATTATAAATCAAAATGATGCACACACAAAAGCACACTTTATTTCATGAGACCAACTGTGTGGTGTAACGTAAAAAAAAAAAAGTTTGTACTATTTTCTCTGCAAAGTACTCTACCAATTCCAATCAAATTTCCACCAAATGTTAAATCTTCTATTATAGATTTTGTTGGTTAGTTGTTGTAGCCTAATTTAGTTATGAACACTTTGAAGCAAACATTTTTTTTCAGTTCATGTGTTATGAGACAAAATCTAAAAAAAGACATCTAGCAAGTCCTGGTTTTTTTTATCTATGTACCCATCTTCCTGTACTTATCAGTCTTTGCGAACGTCTATAAGGATTCATGAAGAAGAGTTTTACCCATTATCCTGTTCTTCAGTACTGTTTCAAATTGAGAAACAATTCTTCTTCCAAAACATTCTTCCGTGCAGGTCTGTAAGAATAATATCTTACTCTCAGCATCAAATTAGTACATATATCTTATTTTCCTCTTCTATATGAATAAGGCATGGCCTTATTTTTCATGGTTGTGATTTTGGAAAGCATATCAGCTTATGTGCTTCATCTGGAAGCCATATAAAATTAATCACCTCGGCCTGAGTTACGAAAAGAAATTCAGAATTTATCAAATATTTAAACCTCAGAATCATTTCCTGACTTCCACAATGACTTCATATGTGTCTTTTCAGCTGCTGGAGAGAGTATGTCTGCATATGCTAGTGATCAGAAAATTTTAGGCATATAGCATTGAAATGTGCAGTATAAAAAAGGCATATAAACATAATCTGGTGAATATCATGATGCATATTAATTGATTCATACCAATGAGGGAAAGACAACACACACATGTATTTCTATATTTTTGCATGTTGTAATGAGGATTTTTACAAGTAATTGTGTTTCTCTGCAGTCTCTGTGTATTGAGAGGACTGGGCTTGTGTGTTGCACTGCAGCTTCAGGAGATGTAGTTGTAAGGAGCTCAAGCAAACTGTTTTGTATGATTGTTGGTTTAGTCAAGTTTTAGAATTACATTTGCATATAATGAATTTAAAGCTTGTTTTACACCAAAAGCATCTCGTACATTGGGATGTGGTGGAGGTTTAGTCAATATAACGTCCATATCATACTGTAAATAATAGGTCAGGAAAGGTCAGGTCATGCATTACTGCTGTATATGATCACTTGAAGTTTGTTAATTCAATCAGATTTTTACATCTCAGCCCTGTGGTAAGTAGAACTTTCATGGAGTTTGGATTTTATACAAACCAGAGTGCATATGCTGCTACAGTTGTTTGTCTTTCGGTTTCCAAAGATGACCATGTCCACTGGTTAGGTTGAAGTTGATCTGCTGTGGACCCGAAAATGGCTGATAAGACCAATCCGGGCTAGGAACCCGTAGGCTGATAATGGCTGATAAATGGCTGATAAGACCAATCCGGGCTAGGAACCACAGGTAGGGCATCAGTGGGTAGGTGGGTGGAGTGCGGGGGATGCTGGATGCTCTTGTCTTGCAAAGTTGCTACTTCTCAACAGCCATGGAGGTTGCTCAACAGCTCTTCTGCTGCTTTAGCTCCTTGCCAAATGAGACCGCACCAGGCTAACCAGGCTGCCAGAGAC
This sequence comes from Neoarius graeffei, assembly GCF_027579695.1. Lineage (NCBI taxonomy): Eukaryota > Metazoa > Chordata > Actinopteri > Siluriformes > Ariidae > Neoarius > Neoarius graeffei. The sequence continues at coordinate 28,596,350 of NC_083570.1, forward strand.
TCCCAGGACTCTGTCAATTGAGAAGTCTTTCAGGGAGACTTTCAGATTGTCCTTGAAGCACTTTCTCTGGCCACTGACAGAGCGCTTGTGGTGACACTAGCAGGAGAGAGTGCTGCCCAGGTATGTGAAGCTGTCAACCGCCTGGAGTTTTTGACCCTTCACTGCAATGTTGGGCTCCTGGTAGGGTTTGCCTAGGGGTCAGATGTAGCATCACTTTGGTCTTTTGGATGCTGATGGTGAGGCCAAAGTTGTCACAGGCTGATGCAAAGCTGTCCACCTGAGACTGCATTTCTTGCTTGAAGCAGGCATTGAGAGCACAGTTGTCCACAAAGAGAAAGTCTTTGATAGCAGTTTCGGACACCTTGGTGACAGCCTTGAGTCTCCTGGGGTTGAAGAGCTCTCTGTTGTACCAGAATCTGATGGGTATATTGGCATCAGAGTCTCTGAAGGCATCCGTGAGCATGGCGGAGAACATCATGCTGAACAGCGTAGGTGCAAGGACACAGCCCTGCTTGACCCTGTTGGTCACTGGGAAGACCTCAGATGGATCACCATCATCCAGGACGCGGGCCATCGTGGAACTGATGCACGATGGAGATGAAGGTGTCCGGGCAGCCAAACTTGGATATGACCACAGTCTCTCCTGGCTGACAGTGGCAAAGGCCTTGGTCAGGTCCACGAAGGTGGTGTATAGGTCCTGATGCTGTTCCATGCACTTTTCCTGAAGCTGGCACATGGCAAAGATCACGTCCGCAGTCCCTCAACCTGCGCGGAAGCCACACTAGCTCTCAGGGAGGAGGCCTTGCTCAAGGTGCTGCAGCAAGCGGTTGAGCAGGACACGGACCAGGATCTTGCCGGCAATTGACAGGCGTGAGATTCCTTGATGGTTGTCGCCTGACTGCCGATTTCCCTTCTGCTTGTAGATGTGGACAATTGTGGCATCCTTGAACTCTTGTGGTAGCTGTTCCTTGCACCACATGGACTGGAAGCAGTCAGTCAGCTGACCAAGCAGTGCTAGGCCTCCTGTCTTGTAGATCTTGGCTGGGATGGCGTCTGGGTCGGGGGCTTTTCTGGTGGACATCTGCTTTATGGCCTTCTGGACCTCATCGTATGTAGGAGGGGCATCAAGGTCGGGGTTAGTCTCCACTTGAGGAAGGCGGGTGATGGCATTGTTGTTTATTGCTGACGGTTGGTTAAGCACACCGTTGAAGTGCTCTGCACATCTCTCCAGAATCAGCTTCTTGTCAGTGAGCATGGTAGACCTGTCTGCACTGAGAAGTGGGGATGATCCGGAGGATGGTGGTCTGTAGATAGCTTTGAGTGCATCGTAGAACCTCTTCATGTTGTGCCTGTCAGTGTAGCCCTGGAGCTCATCAGCCTTGGCACTGAGCCAGGAGTCTTGCATGGCATGGAGCTTGGCCTGGACTTTGCTGCGTATGTTGGTGAAGGTGGCCTTCTTCGCAGCACAGGAGGGGTTGATCTGGTGGACTCTGAACAGGTGGTGCTGCTTCTTCAGCAATGCTTGAATTTCGGCATCATTCTCATCAAACCGGTCCTGGTGGTTTCTGGTGGCCGGACTGAGGACCTCAAGGGCGGTGGTGTGAACTGTCTCTGAAGGGTGCCCACTGTTTGTCGATGCTGGCTTCATTGCTGGGGTTGTTGGAGAGCTTGCTATCCAGGGGACGCTGGAGCTCCTCTAATGTCTGGGTGGACTTGAGCTTGCTGACATTGAGCCTCTTCATGACCTTCTGGCCCTGGGGTCTCCTCTTGGGCTGAATGTGTCGGACCATTTTGGAGACAACGAGGCAGTGGTCGGTCCAGCAGTCTGCACCACACATGGCCTTTATCACTCTCATGTCACGCCTGTCCTTTGCCCTGATGATGACATAGTCAATGAGATGCCAGTGCTGAGAGTGAGGGTGCATCCATGACGTCTTGTTGTGGGTTGGTAGAAGGAACATGGTGATGGTCCGATCGTGTGAAGCGCAGGTCCTAAGCAGGAGGACTCTGTTGCACTTGCCCACTCCATGCTTCCCGATGACCCTGTCCCAGGCTTGGTGGTCAGTGCCAACACAAGTGTTGAAGTGTCCGAGGATGATAAGCTTCTTGGACTGTGGGACAGTAGCAATGAGGGCATCCAATTCCACATAGAACTTGTCCTTGGCCTCGTCAGGGTTGGACATGGTAGGAGTGTAGGCGCTGATTAGCATGGCGCTCTTCTTGTTCCTCAGTGGGAGCTTCATGGTCATTAGCTGGTCACTGAGGCCCTCAGGGATGCTGGCAAGCTTCAGCACGTGGTGGGTCTTGATGGCAAAGCCCACGCCAGCCTCACAATGGTCTTCGCTGCTGCGGCTACTCTGGAAGAAGGTGTAGCCACCTCCGATCTCCATCAGCTGGCCTGTGTCCCTGAAGCAAGTCTCACGGAGTGCTGCAATATTGATGTTGTAAGCGGGCAAGCTCTCTAGCCATGAGTGCAGTTCTCCTCTCAGGTCTATCAGCTGTGGTGTTGTCTAGCAAAGTGCGAGCATTCCAAGATGCAAGGGTGAATATAGTTTCCTTATGTTTCTTGACTTTCAGTCACAGTGATTGGATTCCTGCCAGCCGCAGCTAGCTAGTGAGGGTGAGGTGAAGCAGGCTATTTTTAGGGCACCTTTTCTAGCCCCATCTTCAGGCTTTGGCGGCAAGCAGAGTGATCCTTATGAGGGCTGCTCGGTCACTTGGGGCTGCCGGACTCCACTGCTGCTTCGGTCCAGTGGCCTGAGCTGCCTGTGTGCAAGTTCACGACTGCAGCTTGAGTGAGTCCTCACCTGCTGGCTTGCTGTTCCCCCATCGCCACAGGACTTTGGAAGTGCAGGTTAGTCCAGGAACATGACTTGTACGGGACTTGGATTATAGCGAGGGAGGGCTCCGCAGGACATCATTGTGTTCCCTTTTCTGGAGATTTTCACTCCTTAGGGTGCGTCTATTGTATCCAATAGATGGTGAGATTTTGTCCTATCCATCATCATTCTCCTTATCTGCAGGGCATCTATCCCCAACAGTCTCTCCAACCTCATCCAACTTGGGAGCGTTCGTCAAAAAGTATCTGTTTCCTGATGTCTCCGTTTTCCATCCTGCAGACATGCTCCAGGTATTTTAATCGCTAGTATAAGCAGAAGGACTTGATTGGTTTTGTCTCCGTAATGTGGTGTAGGTCTGCATTTGAGAGTTTGAATCTCCAATCCTGTTTATCATCATTCACATTTTCTTCTGAACACCAGCCTCACTCTCTCATCCCTGACTTTCTGGTCCAGTGGCGAGGTATGGCTGAAACGACTGGGGAAATTCTGGGATGCAGCGGGATGACCAGGACGACGTATGTGTCTCGCCATGCTCTGAGAAGCGCGTCCTGCAGCTGCGTTGCTGGATGTTGCCTTTTTTTTCCGTTGAACCATGACCGATGACGGTTGGATTTCTTCTGTACAGTCCACTGAGGATCCAGTCTTCACATGCTTGGGGTGACAAGCCTCGGGAATCACAGAGAGTCTGTGACTCGACAGCTACCCTCACCTTGTTTAGCTGGTCTGCTGAAGCCGTTGCCCAGGAGGTGGCGCACTGCCACATGCAAGCAGTACTAGGAGCCACAGGTAAGAGCTGAGTGCCAGGAGGGAACCAGTAGTGAATGAGCTGCCCTAACAGGGACACGGCAAGCCCCTCCACTGTAGGTGCTATCCTGTCTACCTGGCACCCACTGCTACGGTGCTGCTACAGTGAATATGCAATAATCAAAGTCTGTTTTATTTATTCAATTTGGAAACAGACATGGCTTTTCCTTTTTTACTGTACTTTTTTTAGACAGGTACCAGACAAGGACTAGTTATTTGCCTAATAAATGTTGACCAATAAATCATATTAATATCTATTTCTGAGTCTTCCTTTGAATCTGAAGCTCTTAACTTCACTGTTCGTAACCTTTGCTGTTTGGATTTCTTTTTCCCCTACAGGAGCAACAGCAGCAGCCTGCAAGGGAGCCGTATGGGTTGAACCTGTCTGCTTTACCCAGGGAAGAGGACCTTTGTATATATCACAGGTCAGATTTGCTAGGGGTGAATTATGGGTGAATTTGGTGTGGGACAGTGTACCTTTATGGATAGAAATATGCTACATAGATTCATAAATCTGAGATAATATTGTCTATATTGTTTTGCTGCACTGAATAAGGCTCTGAATACCAAACAGTAGTATTTCACATCTTATTTGAGTAGGAAATTTGAATTGTGTATATTTGTAGCACTCTTATGGGTAAGGTCAGAATTTGGTCAACAGCATGACTCCATGGACCCAACCTTCCTTTGCAGGTGTAATTAACTCAAGCTGGTAGTGGTGGTGGTGTAATGGTGTGGGGAATATTTTTGTTTGTCATACACTGCTAATTCCAGTCAAGCATTGTTTGAATGCCATGGTCTGTCTGAGATTGGATGCTGAGCACATGCAACCACAGTTTCAATTTACCCAACTTATAATGGCCACTTCCAGCCTGATAACTTCACAAAACACAAGTCATCTCAAATGTGGCTGTGGGTTCAGTGTACTTCACTGGCTTCCATTGTCACCAGATCTGAATCAGATTTGCCATGTGGTAGAATGGGAGAGTCACAGAACAAATGTGATGTAATCATGTCAACATGGACAGAATCTCATGACTTGTGGAATCCTCCTCCTACTTCCTTTAGAAGAGACCACATAGATTTATGACTTGCTGATTAACATTCCTCTTCTTTCCCCCATCTTTAAAAGGTCACATTACATGTACGGTAAGGCTGCCATGTGTGTCTTTTTGCACAGTGGATCTATGAGATTAGACCAGTTCTCCATTCCTATTATGTGCATTATGTCAATTGACAATATGTACTTTGACCACACATTTGAAATGAGTCATTATGGATGTTTAGGGAGGTTCTTAATTATGTAACCTTGTATTATAAGCTTATTTTGCACCCTGTGTATGTACTGTGTGCGTAAAATCAGTCCAGTGACGTGATGGTGGTTTAATGTTTGTACAGATTTTCTCACCTTGGACGGAACCAGCACAAAGTGGAAAGGAATGAGCAGTTAATGGACACCAAGAAATTTCTGGAAAATGTCATCAATCTGTAAGTCTTGTGTGTGTATATATACACCTACGTTTGTAAAATAGCACTTGATCCAACACATCATATTTTTTTGCATTCAAGGTATTACACAACTTAATGAAACAATGAGATACTAAAGTCACAATCAGACAATTTTATTAATACACTTTTGCTAAGGCCACAACTTAATCCATTGTTTGTTTGTTGTTCTACTCATGCACTACATATCTTCCAGGTTATAATATACAAGTAAGGAATTTTCAGTTTCTGCACTTATAACGTAGCTGCCAAAAAACATCCAATAGATAGTTTTCACATGATGTCACAGAGTTGGGGATTCCCTAGTGGAGGCCATCTTGCGGGTCAAGCTTACCGTACGGGTGACTGAGCACACATTGTAACGTGCGAGTACAAAGTCTTCAAAAGAACCCAAGCAGGCTATTTAAAGCTAGCAATGGTGCACACCTGTTGTATTCACGGCTGTCGTAATAGGTCAAATGATGAAGTCAAGCGGAGCTTTAATGGAATTCCCACTGTACGGGAGCACGAAGGCGAGCAAACAAACTCAGCATACAAAGGAGAAATCTATGGCTTGCGAGAATCAACCGCAAGGATTATCAGCCTTCCAAACACAGCAAAGTCTGCTCCGATCATTTTACAAGTGGTAAGTTGTTTAAATAAACAATCAATTGTGTTTGTTTGTTTTTGGAAACCAAAACATCATGTAAACAATCTCTGGAGAATGCCTAACTGGAACCGCTGAGTGTACGTTTACATTGTAATATACACTTAATATCGCTCGTTTGTCACGTTTCTATTTGAAACTTGTCACTTCATTCACGCAAGGGTCATGTTTGAAAAACATTTTAGGTCTATTCTGTATGATTTGATTTGTGTTTGGGATGCAAACAGCGCGCCTTTTGGCGGATGCCGCCTGAATCGCGCAGATCCGATTTTTTTTTTTTGGCGGGGGTGGGGGGGCGCGTTGGAGTGTCTGATTATAATTTCAAAGTAAATTCTATATTAAAATTACTAAATAAGCAAATCCGTTACAGTCCATGAAACAGGAAGTATAAGGATGAGAAAAAAACAGTTTAAATCGGAAAGCTGCACACATTTGCGCAGTCCTGCACACCGCTCGGGCTGCGCAAATGTGCGCAGCTTTCCGATTTAAACTGTTTTTTTTCTCATCCTTATACTTCCTGTTTCATGGACTGTAACGGATTTGCTTATTTAGTAGTTTCAATACAGAATTTACTTTGAAATTATAATCAGACACTCCAACGCCCCCCCCCCCCCCCCAAAAAAAAAAATCGGATCTGCGCGATTCAGGCGGCATCCACCAAAAGGCACGCTGTGAATATATAAAGTTGTATATATCAGACAGCCTTTAAAGTTTGATGAAGTCAGTTTCAGGCTTTGGAGCAGGCTTTGGCAGTTTCAGGCTTTGGCAGCCCTGCATAGTCACTTGAAAATGCATCTTTGTCCACTTCGTAGGGGTCAATTCCCCCAATCAAGGCCAGTTTGGCTGCATACTGTTGTCGTGAGATGTCGTCTAATGTATCTATATACTTCTTTTTGCTTGATTTTGCCGACATTGATCTTTATTTTAGAAAACTGACTATATAACTTCATAAATTCGTCCGAGATAACGTAGCCAGTAGTGGCGATGGTCCGTTTTGTTTGCCCTGCAAGATGGCGGCTGGGGGGCGTTCCCCGGAATGCCGTGACGTCAGTGAAAACTATCTATAGGGATAAAATACAAAATTACACAACATGCATGAACAATAAAGGCACTAAAGTGTTATTTTTCCATATTCCCCCATTTTAAAGTACTGAAATTTTGATTGAAGTGGTTTGCAACATATTTTGAAGTTGAAAAATAAACATTGGTTTAGCGTTATGTTTATTGTCCTGCTGTAAGCTAGAGTGCTGTCTAGTGAGTGTTGAGGCCTTGAAATGTACACTAATTAGACTAATTTGCTTTTGGTATGTTCTTATTTTTTATACTATACTGCAACCCCATTATAACAAACTCCTTTTACTACGAACTTCACATAATAATGAACTAAGTTTGTGTCCCCTGGTTTTAATGACAATGAGTCAGTGTCTTCAAAAAAACATCACTAATGCCATAAAACAAAGGCTTAACTAGCCTTGCTTAGGTGTCAATTAGGTGTTTGTTTGCATGTTCTCCCCGTGTTTGCGTGGGTTTCCTCTGAGTGCTCCGGTTTCCCCCACAGTTCAAAGACATGCAGTTAGGTTAACACAGGACAGCCTTGGGCTGAAGTGCCCAAGAGTGGCGGCGCGTACGTACGCAGCGGCTTTGCTCTCCTGTGATGAACTAAATTTCGTTGAACATTTGTGCAGTGACAATAAAGGTACTCTCTCTCTCTCTTAAAAGGACTTTATTTTATGAGCTAAAAGCAGTTTTCCTCAGGTCTTTACTCCGTAAATGTTGTCATGGGTGCTTGTAAACATAAGATACTCTCCAGCTGTAATTGCTGGAAGAGTTTTATTTTTAAAACGTGCTGGCAAACATCAAAATCATTGATTTTTGATCAGAGTCGCGAAACAGGCAATGGTCAAGGGAGGCACAGATAGGATATCAAAGGCAGAGACAAAAGGCAAAATACAAAACTGAGTCTGAAACCAGAATATCAACACAGTGCTACAAAAGGCTTGGTAACTTCAGACACTTGGTATGGTGTGTATACTTTGCAAAGTCTGTGTGTAGTGAGAGTAAGAGTGCATGGTAATTGGTCTTAATGGTGCTCTGTGCGTGTACATAAGTAGTGCATGGACATGACACCATCAAAGACAAACTTCATATCCTGGACCATCTAAAGTGTGGTGAGAAAGCAACGAATTTGTCTAAAGAATATGGTGTCCTGAAAAATTCAGTTTCAACTTTTAAAGAAAAACAGCTCTGAGACTTCATCCATAACTGCAATTAATATGATGTGCTGAAAAGAAAGATGTGTCAAGCAAACGATGGCAAGTTTAACTTTTTTCCTTTAATTGAGTGACTTATTTCCTTTATTTCAGAAATATGTAAGTGAATTAAACATAAATATAAATTAAAACAGTTGGTCTTGTTTTACATAAGAGTGAGTGTTTGGTGTGACAAGTGGGTCCTTTTCAGTATAACAAAACATTTGGACGTCCCCCAAGGAGTTTGTTATAGCAGGGTTGCAGTGTACAATGGTGCTTGAAAGTTTGTGAACCCTTTGGAATTTTCTATATTTCTGCATAAATATGACCTAAAACATCATTTAGGACTTGTGTGAAAATCTGATGTAGATAAAGAGAACTCAGTTAAACAAATGAGACAAAAAATTATACTTGGTCATTTATTTATTAAGGAAAATGATCCAATATTACATGTCTGTGAGTGGCAAAAGTATGTGAACCTTTGCTTTCTGTATCTGGTGTGACCCCCTTGTGCAGCAATAACTGCAACTAAACGTTTCCGGTAACTGTTGATCAGTCCTGCACACCGGTTTGGAGGAATTTTAGCCCATTCCTCCATACAGAACAGCTTCAACTCTGGGATGTTGCTGGGTTTCCTCACATGAACTGCTCGCTTCACGTCCTTCCGCAACATTTCAATTGGATTAAAGTCAGGACTTTGACTTGGCCATTCCAAAACATTAACTTTATTCTTCTTTAACCATTCTTTGGTAGAACGACTTGTGTGCTTAGGGTAGTTGTCTTGCTGCATGACCCACCTTCTCTTGAGATTCAGTTCATGGACCAGATGTCCTGACATTTTCCTTTAGGTATATTTCAGAATTCATTGTTCCGTCAATGGTGGCAAGCCGTCCTGGCCCAGATGCAGCAAAACAGGCCCAAACCATAATACTACCACCACCATGTTTCACAGATGGGATCAGGTTCTTATGCTGGAATGCAGTGGTTTCCTTTCTCCAAACATAATGCTTCTCATTTAAACCAAAAAGTTCTATTTTGGCCTCATCCATCCACAAAGCATTTTTCCAATAGATAGTTTTCACTGACGTCACGGCATTCCGGGGAACGCCCGCCAGCCGCCATCTTGTGGGGCAAACAAAACGGACCATCGCCATTACCGGCTACGTTATCTCGGACGAATTTATGAAGTTATATAGTCAGTTTTCTAAAATAAAGATCATTGTCGGCAAAATCAAGCAAACAGAAGTATATAGATACATTAGACGACATCTCACGACAATGGTATGCAGCCAAACTGGCCTTGATTGGGGGATTTGACCCCTATGAAGTGGACAAAGATGCATTTTCAAGTGACTATGCAGGGCTGCCAAAGCCTGAAACTGCCAAAGCCTGCTCCAAAGCCTGAAACTGACTTCATCAAACTTTAAAGGCTGTCTGATATATACAACTTTTATATATTTACAGCGCGCCTTTTGGCGGATGCCGCCTTTTTCACGGTTGAATCGCGCAGATCCGATTTTTTTTTTTTTTTTTGGGGGGGGGGGGGGGGGGGGGGGGGCGTTGAAGTGTCTGATTATAGTTTCAAAGTAAATTCTGTATTAAAATTACTAAATAAGCAAATCCGTTACAGTCCATGAAACAGGAAGTATAAGGATGAGAAAAAACAGTTTAAATCGCAAAACTGCGCACATTTGCGCAGTCCTGCACACCGCTCAGGCTGCGCAAATGTGTGCAGCTTTCCGATTTAAACTGTTTTTTTCTCATCCTTATACTTCCTGTTTCATGGACTGTAACGGATTTGCTTATTTAGTAATTTTAAAACAGAATTTACTTTGAAATTATAATCAGACACTCCAACGCCCCCCCTAAAAAAAAAAAATCGGATCTGCGCAATTCAGGCGGCATCCGCCAAAAGGCGCGCTGTTTGCATCCCAAACACAAATCAAATCATACAGAATAGACCTAAAATGTTTTTCAAACATGACCCTTGCATGAGTGAAGTGACAAGTTTCAAATAGAAACGTGACAAACGAGCGATATTAAGTGTATATTACAATGTAAACGTACACTCAGCGGTTCCAGTTAGGCATTCTCCAGAGATTGTTTACACGATGTTTTGGTTTCCAAAAACAAACTTAAACACAATTGGTTGTTTATTTAAACAACTTACCACTTGTAAAATGATCGGAGCAGACTTTGCTGTGTTTGGAAGGCTGATAATCCTTGCGGTTGATTCTTGCAAGCCATAGATTTCTCCTTTGTATGCTGAGTTTTTGTTTGCTCGCCTTCGTGCTCCCGTACAGTGGGAATTCCATAAACGCTCCGCTTGACTTCATCATTTGACCTATTACGACAACCATGAATACAACAGGTGTGCACCATTGCTAGCTTTAAATAGCCTGCTTGGGTTCTTTTGAAGACTTTGTACTCGCGCATTACAATGTGTGCTCAGTTACCCGTACGGTAAGTTTGACCCGCAATATTGCCGCCACTAGGGAATCCCCGACTCTGTGACGTCATGTGAAAACTATCTATAACCTTCTGGCTTGTCCACGTGATCTTTAGCAAACTGCAGACGAGCCGCAATGTTCTTTTTGGAGAGCAGTGGCTTTCTCCTTGCAACCCTGCCATGCACCCCATTGTTGTTCAGTGTTCTCCTGATGGTGGACTCATGAACATTAACATTAGCCAATGTGAGAGAGGCCTTCAGTTGCTTAGAAGTTACCCTGGGGTCCTTTATGACCTCGCAGACTATTAAATGCCTTGCTCTTGGAGTGATCTTTGTTGGTCGACCACTCCTGGGGAGGGTAACAATGGTCTTGAATTTCCTCCATTTGTTTACAATCTGTCTGACTGTGGATTGGTGGAGTCCAAACTCTTTCAAGATGGTTTTATCACCTTTTCCAGCCTGATGAGCATCAGCAACGCTTTTTCTGAGGTCCTCAGAAATCTCCTTTGTTCGTGCCATGATGCACTTCCACAAACCTGTGTTGTGAAGATCAGACTTTGATAGATCCTTGTTCTTTAAATAAAACAGGGTGCGCACTCGCACCTGATTGTCATCCCATTGATTGAAAACACCTGACTCTAATTTCATCTTGAAATTAACTGCCAATCCTAGAGGTTCACATACTTTTGCCACTCACAGATATGTAATATTGGATCATTTTCCTCAATAAATAAATGGCCAAATATTATAATTTTGTCTCATTTGTTTAATTGGGTTCTCTTTATCTACTTTTAGGACTTGTGTGAAAATCTGATGATGTTTTAGGTCATATTTATGCAGAAATATAGAAAATTGTAAAGGGTTCACAAACTTTCACGTACCACTGTATATGATTTGATCCCCCCCCCCCCCCCCCCCCCATGTTGATACATACTGTCTCGAGACATTCTTGGTGCCCTTGTACATAAAAGATACAGTATACACACTAACCCATTAACAAGCAAGTAATTTATTGTCCAGCTAGTTTTGATGTCTTTATAACATGCGATGAAAATTGTGAAATGTAAAGTAGAACACCCACTAAAAGCACCTAATGATCTAGTTTAAAGATGAACACGTGTTTGCAAACATAACACCTCATTTTGCATGTTAGGGATCTGTTTGTTTGGTAAAAGTGAAAATTTTTGAATTTTTGATGTGGATATGAATTTGTCACACTGATGTACAGTCATGAGAGTTATAAACTCTGAAATGCAATGCACATAGTATGACCTTGATTTTCAGTATTGCCCATGTGCCTTTACTTCAATTCATGTGCTCTATTGTGTGTAAGAGACTTTTGTTTGGACATTAATTGCATTTAATGTTGGAATGTGTCCTGTGTTGACTGAAATACAACACAGTCAACACATTTTTACATTGCGCAAAGCTCAACATGATTTAGTCTCTATAGTTTAGAAAAAGAATTGAGAAAAATAACACAGATCAAACTTGTTGCAGTGACTATATAAGGTATATGTGGTGTTTAGTTACTGGTACCAAATGTTCCTTGAATGAATTTGAGTCTGTATTGATTTGAAGGTCATCATTGGTTTTGTGTTAGGGATAAGCTTTGATAGTCCTGACATTTACTTAAAAGAAATAAAATCAACTGAAAATCAAAGCTCCTTTCTTGAGCTCTGACCAGTGTTTGACTTATTTGTAACTGTAGGTGGAGTGAATATGCATTAGAGTTGACTGTTTTCCATTTTTTCCACAGAATTTTGTTTTTTTTCTTTCATCTGCCTACACTGGAAAAAATGGAATATGTGGTTGGTTAGATTTAAGAGAACATATCACATACAGTTTACATAAAAACGTAAAATTTTGAATTTGATGAATTGAATGAATTTTGTTAACATGATCAGTTCATGTACAACTAATGTAAACCATTACCATTAAACATTATGAAATCTCACAAGGATGTTGGCACTGATGGGGAAGTGTAACTATATCCTCACTTTGGATGAGAGCACGGTGTTCGATTTTATTCACGGCTTTGAAAATGCATCAAATTGTGACATTTGATATCCGTTTGATGTCCATTTGAGCACCATTTTGTTGTCAGATCATCAAATCATGTTCGAAAAGAAATTGTGTTAATATAAAATTGCTGTATGAAATTAAAAATAGAAGCATTTTCATGAGTGGTCTCTTTTGGACACTGCTGTATATACTGTTGCAGCGATTAAGGGGCCAAGCACTTTCTTGCCCCACCCCTGAGTGACAGCGTTTGTTCCTAAGGAGATTTAATAAATTTAACAGCAATCCATCAAGCTGTTGCTGAGACATTGCCTCACTTCCTGTGTCCTGTAGCCTTGCAAAGTTGCAGATGACCTTGACACTTGATTGTTAATGTCAGGTCATGTTGCTAAACATCGCTGAGTTTGGTGTCAGTAAGTTAAAGTGTTGCTGAGAAATGGCCTCGCATCTTTTTGGCTGACTTTGCGTCAAATTCATTTGCACATTATGGACATGTTTAAGTGCCCAATGGGGCAAAATTGGACATATGTTCGCAGTAATAATTCCTTAATGCACCATTGTAGAATGCACCGATTCTTTGGGTAATGCCGAGTTCAACATACAATTACCATGATTTAAATTTCCGCCATTTTGAATATTTAAAAAAACTTTTTTAGCAGCTTCTCCTACAAAAATTTTGTCTAATCATAACGAAATTTGGATCACAGCATTGTGAAACCGACTTGAACAAAACCTTTTTCTCTGATTTTTGGTCTGCAGGACAATCCACCCATAATGCACAAACAAATTTGACATTGAGGTCACTAAACAGGAAGTGGGGGCCTGTATCAATAGAGGTGTGACATCAAATTTTGATTTTTCTTACTCTTGAGTTGAAGTCAACCATTTTAACAAACTAAGTTTCTTCATTTCTTCTTCTGCACATTTTGTGTAATCATCATGAAATTTGGATCATGATCATGACCGACCAGATATGCGAATCGGTCCTTTCATTACATTTGACCTCAAAGTCATCAAACAGGAAGTGAGACAATTTCTTAACAATGCTCTTTTCCATATTCACAGCAAATTTTGCACATATGTTTAGCAACGTGGCCTTTTGTTAACATGTGATTTCACATTGTAGCATTCACATTCACATTGTATTCCTGAACTGCTATATCTTGGCAAGACCGAGCTTTCACGTTGCGTGCTTCTTGTCCATTTCTTTTTGGCCTTCTGATTCATAAAATTCTCATTTGCTCACAGTCACTTTTAAAATGGAGGGATGTTGAGCATGTAGATGATCTGTGTGGCTGACCTCAGAAGATTCTGTAGCTGAAGTAGTCTGTTATGGGGTCCTGGGCTGGCATGGTAACTGGCCCACCTCACATGGTAATGTGAGGTGGGCCAGTTGGTCATACTGCCAGCTTTGAAAGCCATTGGAGGTGGTTTATGGTAGCTTGATTGATATTCATGTCCTGAGCAGCTGCTGTAATGGATATCCCTGGTAGCAAGCATGCCAGTGGAACAGTTCCACAAGGACTGCTCAGGACCCTTATTTACAATATGCTCATACTTTCAACACTCAGGCTTGACTGTTTGACTTGACTTTTCAAAACCTGTATACTATAATGATTTTTAGTATAAATACAGAGGTGATTATAGGAAATTGCGCACACCGATTGGTCAAGAGATTCAGACTATTAATTGATAATCATCCGGAGTGACTCAGCAAAATGACAGCCAATCACTTTGTCACTGTAAGTGAAGAAAAATTAGATTATGAAAGAAAATGCTGTTCCTAAATGCAATAAAGATGCTGCGAAGTTTGGTCTAAAACTATTCAAAGGTAAGGTGGAATTGTAATTTTATTTTATCCATTTCAAAACAAAGTATTTTATGTGACTCGCATAGATAAGTGACACAAGCCTGCACTGTGCACATTACATTTGCATGCCGTTTTTGAAGATTGAAATCAAGTCAAGTTTATTTCTATAGCGCTTTTAACAGTCGACATTGTCGCAAAGCAGCTTTAGAGAATTTGAATGACTTTAAACATGAGCTAATTTTATCCCTAATCTATCCCTGATGAGCACGCCTGTGGCGACGGTGGCAAGGAAAAACTCCCTCAGATGACATAAGGAAGAAACCTCGAGAGGAACTAGACTCAAAAGGGAACCCATCCTCATTTGGGTGATAACAGATAGCGTGATTATGGGGGGGAAGAGGGAGAAAACACAGGTTGTTAGGTATGCTCAATGTCACCTGAGAAGTAGAAACAGTATACATTTTACGCTGAGTGCAAGCAGGGATGCCGCAAGACTAAATATGACAGCATAACTAAAAGGGGAGAGCCAGAAGGTAACACAGGCATGAGGGAGCCAAGTAGCAGCCACTACACCGTCAACAAACCCAAGTGAGCGAGTGAATGGGGGGGCTGACAGCATCCATACATCCCAGTTTACCAAAACACACTATGTCTGAGGACCCTCCAGATCTACTCCTTTACCTCATAAACACCATTAACAAAAGGCTTGACTACACAGATATGTTTTCAGCCTAGACTTAAATGCTGAGACTGTGTCTGATTCCTGAACGCTACTTGGAAGGCTGTTCCATAACTGTGGGGCTTTGTAAGAAAAGGCTCTGCCCCCTGATGTAGCCTTCACTATACGAGGTACCAGCAGATAGCCTGCACCTTTTGATCTAAGTAGGCGTGGCGGGTCATAAAGGACCAGAAGTTCGCTCAGCTACTGTGGTGTGAGACCATTCAGTGCTTTAAAAGTCAGTAGGAGTATTTTATAATCAATACGAAATTTGATTGGGAGCCAATGCAGTGTGGATAAGACAGGGGTGATGTGGTCATATTTTCTAGTTCTAGTAAGGACTCTTGCTGCTGCATTTTGAACTAACTGGAGCTTGTTTATGCACTTATTGGAACATCCAGACAGTAAGGCATTACAATAATCCAACCTAGAGGAACAAAAGCATTAACTAGTTTTTCTGCGTTGTGTAGTGACAAAGTGCATATCACAGGTAAATTCAGGAGCAAGGTAAATGTAATTCTCCTATTTTATATTAAACTTCGGTCAAATATCTGTAACATTCTGCATTCTTTGCTATTTTTTTTTTACCTTGCGCAATACCAGAAAAATTCAGTTGAAATCAAGCCATTTGAGGTGAATTGGTCCGCCTCCGAAAAAACTTGACATTTGAATTTCCTGGCAAACATTGATTTTTGTGACATCATCTGCGGGACGCCTCCCTCTGAATCCTATGTCAGCACTGGTTTGTTTATGAGAAAACAACCTGGTGGTTTTCTCCAAATTTCTTCAACATAATCGCGTAATTATTAAAACGGTTAGCAGATGTATCGTAGGAGGGCGTAGCAACACCAATCTTGATGGGATTAGTACTCATCCTTTTCCAAAAGACCAGACAATGAGCGAGAAATAGGAGTGCTTGGTCTACAAAGGCTGTGCACTTAAACCGTGCAAAGCTCACGCAGCCTGCTCGCGCTTCCGCAGATGTCACAAATCTGGCTCCAGACTCCCTTGGGATTTTTCCAGACCCGTTTTATTTTATTTTATTCTGCTGTAGACAGATGGTCTTGTGCAAAATTACCCTTCTGGATGAGTGTGTAAAGGGACATACTTTCATATTAAAAAAACAAAAAATTGGTCCAGAATATGCACTTTAAATTTCTTATCTTAGCAATATTTCTGAGATGAAGGAAAGCTATCCGGGTGATGTTATCAGTGTGAGTTTCGAATGAAAGACTGGGGTCAATAGTCACCCCAAGGTCTTTTACTCCTGCATGTGAAGAAACAAAGGCCATCCAGTGTTACTATGTAATCAGAAAACTTACTTCTAGTACACGTGGACAAGTACTTCAGTCATGTCAGAGTTAAGTAGAAAGAAGTTAATAAGCATCCAATGTCTAATGTCCTTTACACATTCCTCAATTCTATTAAGCTGGTGTCTCTCATCTGGTTTTGCAGAAACATACAACTGTGTGCCATCAGCATAACAGTGGAAACGAATACAATGTTTATGAATAATATCACCCAGAGGTAACATATATAAAGAAAAAAAGCAGTGGACCCAAGACAGAACCTTGTGGAACACCAAACTTTACCTCAGTATGTCTAGAAAAATCAACATTTACATCAACATACTGATAGCGATCAGTTAAATAAGAGCTGAGCCAGGAGAGGGACGTTCCCTTAATTCCCACAACATTTTCTAGTCCATCCAGAAGAATGGAATGATCAATGGTATCAAATGCTGCACTAAGGTCAAGCAACACAAGCAGCGGGACACAGCCCTGATCAGACGCCAACAGTAGGTCATTTACTACTTTCATCAGTGCTGTCTCTGTGCTATGATGGTCTAAACCCTGACTGATGCATTTCATGGATGTTATTCCTATGTAAATATAAGCATAACTGCTGTGCCACAGCTTTTTCAAGGATCTTGGAGGTAAAGGGGAGATTTGATATTGGCTGATAATTGGACAGCTGAAAGGAATCAAGGTCAGGGTTTTTTTTTTAATCAGGGGTTTGATAACTGCTAGTTTAAAAGATTTGGGTACATAGCCAATCGTAAGAGAATAATTTATTATTTTTTTAGAAGCAGTTCAATTACTTCAGGTATTATCTGTTTGAATAGACGTGTAGGTAAGGGATCTAATGCACAAGTTGAGGATTTTGATGCGGAGATTAATGAAAGTAATTCGATTTCTCTAAGGGGAGTAAAACATTCTAATTGCCGATCTGATACAGTTACTGTATATTGTTAACTACAGGGTTACTTAAATTGTCTGACCTTAAATTAGTAGTTTGAATTTTTTGTCAGATATTTTAAATTTTGTCATTTAGAAAAATTCATGAAGTCGTTGCTACTACATACTGCAGGTGTGCATGTGTCTATAATGGACTTATTCCTTGTTAATTTTGCTACAGTATTAAATAGGAATCTAGGATTATTTTTGTTATCTTCTGTTAGGGAGAAGAGATATGTTGATCTAGCAGCACTAGAAGCTTTTCTATACTTCAGGAAGCTCTCCTTCCATGCTAATTTGAACGCTATCAATTTTGTTTGATGCCATTTACGTTCCAATTTTCGAGTGGTCTGTTTTAAAGTGCGAGTGTTATCGTTATACCAGGGTGCTAATTTTTTCTCTCTGATCATTTTCCTTTTAAGTGGAGCTACATCGTCTAAAGTATAGCGGTACGCTGACTCCAAGCATTCAGTTGCCTGATCAAGTTCTGCGGGGGCTGACAGTGACCCAATCAAAGTTGATAACTCTGGGAGATCGTTTATAAAACTGTGCAGTAGTTGACGTGAATGTACGTTTAATACAGTAGCGTGGTGAGGTGCATATATTATTACTGAGACATATTTGGAATGAGACGAGATAATGATCTGAGATAACTTCAGACTGTGGAAGTGTGACTGTATTTTCTATGTTTAACCTGAATGTTAGTATTATGTTAATGTTGAAATAAATTATTTTTTAAATATGATTTATTATTGTTTCCTTTTTTTTAAATAATCACCTCTGTATTGTACTAAAAAAATTATCCACCTCAGGCTCCGTGCATATTGGTGAAGAATAACCTCGACTTCATCTCAGTTATTATTCACTGATATTCACCTTGCCTTTGGCGAATACTTGTTAAATAATTGCACTCTTCACCCAGAAGAGGAACCCTTTTGCATCTGGTTCCTCTCATGGTTTCTTCCTCCGGTCTTCTCAGGGAGTCTTAGGCTTTTGTTAGAAGTGCTATGCAAATAACAATGAATCAAACTGAATTAATTTATCTCTCTCTTACAGAGTTCCAGTGTCATTGTTCAGCGGCGACAGTATCTATGAGATGTCGGCTCCACAGGTTGACTTGGAGACCCAGAATGTTTTCCGTGCCCACATCCATGCTAGCCAGGGTTTGCAGAGAAGACTGTGCAAAGAAGACGAGGTCATCTACCGCGAATATGTAAAAAACAGATACATGTGACATGTTAGTCACATGTTCTATCATTTATAAAAGTATTTCAGTAAGCCTGAAAGAAGACCTTCTAGCAACTCAACATTGGAAGTTCTTTTCAAAAATAAAAATAAAACAAAGAACAATTTCTTCACTTGACCGTCCTCATAAAAAATTTGTCTCAGGTTGCACACAATTCATCAGAAGGTCTGCTCTCTGATTCTGTGGACCCTAATTACCACCATGACATTTTGGAATTGTGCTTGGTTTTGAGATTGTATTACACATGATCTTATTTTATTTGCAGTTATATCCCAAGGACTAATTCCACTGATTTATTTCCAGTACCTTAAAATATCCACTGTATATTCCTTGCTTTTATGAGTGTTGATTTCACAGATTATACAAGTTATACAGGCTGGACTGCTATTGTGCCTTGTCCCTCTTTAGCATCTTTTTTTTTTTTTTACCTTAATTATTCGTATTGTTCCATGATTGTCTCATTATTGTGTCACCAGTCAAAAGTCTGGACACCTACTCATTCATAGGTTTTTCTGTATTTTGACTATTTTTTATATTGTAGAACAATACTGAAGACATCAAAGCTATGAAATATATAACATATGGGACATATTTGGAATTATGTGGTAAACAATAAAAGTGTTTAAAAAAATCTTTAATATTTTAGATTCTTCAACATAGCCACCCTTTACTTTAATGACACTTTGCACACTATTGGCATTATGTTAACCAGCTTCATGAGGTAGTCACCTGGAATGCTTTTCAGTTAACAGGTGTGCCTCTCCAAAAGGTAATTAGTGGAATTACTTACCTTCTTAATGTGTTTGAGATCAATAAACAGAAAATAGTCAGTAAATAATAAAAATACAAGTAAATAGCCCTATTCCACAACTATAGTAATCCATATTACAGTATGTCAAGAACTGCTCAAATAAGTAAAGAGAAATGACAGTCCATCATTACTTTAAGACATGGAATGACTCTTAATAACAAAGAGAAAGCATTGAATTAGAAGGTGTCTAAACTTTTGACTGGTAATGTATGTTAAATTAGCTTCTGTATACATCATTTAATAATGTTAAATTTGTGTATTTATTATACTTCTGTCTGACTACTAGTTTTTAATTTGTTTCTCACAACATTGTGCACTGTTTTCATGCTTTGGATCTGGTCGATCTAAGGGATCATTATGTGATGATCCCAAGATCATCAAGGAGTTGTTTCACTCTGTTTTTGTTCAGTCCTCTCTCCCTTAGTCTCTTTTGCCCATGAGCCTTGTGACTCCAGAGAAGATGGACAAGCCATACAAGCAGCAGCATGGGAGAGTCACCTGACTTGGTGTACAAATGACAGGGCAATCTCACAAAAAATACACTGGTGGACACATGCAGGCACATTCATATGAACACGCAGACTTTGGGATCATCACATAATGGATTAGCACTTATTAAAAATAAATTGGATCATAATAAGCCTGACAAAAAGAAAAGCATGATTCAAAGAGGGGTTTTTCAATCTTGCACATTTCTCTGGAATAAAAGTGAACACGAGGGTGTTTGTGCACATGCTGGACTTGTGCACTGACTAAAACAGACCCGAACAAATTATTTAACATAAGCAAGAAAAGGCCTTTTTTTCTCTAATACAACCTTTTTCCAAAAAAGTTGGGACACTGTGTAAAATGTAAATAAAAGCAGAATGTGGTGATTTGCAAATCATGGAAATGCTATATTTCATTGAAAATAGTACAAAGACAACACATCAAATGTTGGAACCGAGAAATTTTATTGTTGTTTGAAAAGTCATTTCATTTTGAATTTAGTGCCAACAACACATTTCAGAAAAGTTGCAACAGAGACATTTACCACTGTGTTGCATCACTTCTGTGTTTTCAATGGGAGACAGGTCTGGAGTCCAGACCTGTCCAGTCCAGACTCTGGACTGCAGGCAGGCCAGTTTAGCACCTGGAATCTTTTACGACAGAGTCATGTAGTTGGAATATGTGCAGAATGTGGTTTTGCATCCTCTTGCTGAAATAAGCAAGGCCCTCGCTGAAAAAGAGGTCATCTGGATGGCAGCATATTGCTCCAAAACCTGTATATATCATTCAGCTTTAATGTTGCCTTCCCAGATATGCAAGCTACCCATTGCAATGCATGCTAATGCACCTTGTGTTGCTCCAAATCCTGTCCATAGTTTCCAAGAAGAAATTCAAATTTTGATCCGTCAAAGCACAGGACAGTTTTCCACTTCACCTCAGTCCAGAATAAATTAGCTTGGGCCCAGAGAAGGCAGCAGTGCTTTTGGATATTAGTTATACTTAATTTTAACTTGCATTTGTGGATGCAGTAATTAACTGTGTTCCTGATCCCAAGCAACAGTTTCCACAACAGAATCGTGTCTGTTTTTAATGCAGTGTCACCTAAGGGCCCAAAGATCACAGACATCTAGTGTTGGTTTTTGGCCTTGTCCCTTGCATACAGAGATTTCTCTGGATTCTCTGAATCTTTTAATGATATTATTTGCCACAGATTATGTGATCCCCATATTCTTTGCAATTTTATATTTAGGAACATTATTCTTTAATTTGGGGCAGCACAGTCGCCTCACAGCAAGAAGGTTCTGGGTTCGCGGCCAGTGAGGGCCTTTCTGTGTGGAGTTTGTATGTTCTCCCCGTATCTGCATGGGTTAGATTAGGGATAAAATTAGCTCATGTTTTAAGTCGTTCAAATTCTGTAAAGCTGCTTTGCGACAATGTTTATTGTTAAAAGCGCTATACAAATAAACTTAACTTGACTTGACTTTCCTCCGGGTGCTCCGGTTTCCCCCACAGTCCAAAGACATGCAGTTAGGTTAACGTAGGGCAGCCTTGGGCTGAAGTGCCCTTGAGCAAGGTACCTAACCCCTGACTGCTCCCCGGGTGCTAGTGTGGCTGCCCACTGCTCTGGGTGTGTGCATGTGTGTGTTCACTGCTTCAGATAGGTTAAATGCAGAGAATGAATTTCACTGTGCTTGAAGTGTGCATGTGACAAACGTTTCTTCTTCTAATTGTTGCACTGTTTGCCCATGCAGTCTTTCACAGGTCATTGAACCCCTCCCCATCTTTACTTCTGAGAGACTCTGCCTTTCTGGGAGGCTCTTTTTATACTATATTTTATGCATGTTACTGACCTTGGTGCTAAGTAATCTTAATTAGTTGTGAGATACTCCACCAAGTGTTTGTTTAGCATTATGCAACCTTTCCAGTCTTTTGTTGCCCCGTCCCAACTTTTTTTGAAATGTGTTGCTAGCATTCAATTAAAAATGAGCATATATTTTTCAAAACACAGTAAAACTTCTCAGTTTCAACATTTGCTATGTTGTCTTTGTAGTATTTTCAATGAAATGTAGCATTTCCATCATTTGCAAATCCTTGCATTCTCATCATTATACAGTTTACACAGCGTCCCAATTATTTATTTATTAATTTATTTTTTTTAAATGGGGTTTGTAGCATCTGTATTTTTCACAAAAGTGATATTGATGATGATTGTCTTCGAATTGTAATCCATGAAATTTACTTCATTGTTTTAAAGCAACAGGAATAAACTCAGATTTGAGTTTGTGTAAAATAAGTACATTGGCACTGATATATGAACATGTCCCACCAACACTACATGGTCAAAATGATGTGGACACCTGACCAGACCATCACACCCATATGTGGAAAGTTAATAATAAATATAATAACTTTGATCATGGTAGTTTATGTGACAGTAAATGAACCTCAACTGGCTAATTGTTTTTATTTTTCATTTCATACATTATATTGTCATCCTGCAATGCTAGAAAATGTTAGCCTTACTAGGTAGGTAATATTTGCTAGCTGAGCTTTTACATAATAAGCCATACTTCCATCTTGTTTGTCTGTGATGCACTGGCTCTGTCACTATCACAGCGATTGTTCATTTATAAACTGGTCAAACATTCGTGCACTTTCGTGCATGTTCACATCAAACATGAGAATGTGATCACGATGACTTTGACGAGATGTCGGCCTTGTTGTTGGTGTCAGATGGGTTAGTTTGAGTATTTCAGAATCTGCTGATCTCATGGGTTTTTCACTCATAATAGTTTATTTTATTTACACAGAGTTTACACAGAAAAGTGAGGGGAAAAAATTCCAATGAGCAAACTTCTACAGGCAGAAACAACTTGTTGATGTGAGAGGTCAGAGGAGATTAGCCCCATTGGTTCTAACAGGAAGGCTACAGTAGCTCAAGTCACCACTCATGACAACCATGGTGAGAAGAAAAGATATATGACTTACATATGACATCGTATCTTGAGGAGGATGGGTTACAACAGGTTCAAACTTCAACTTTTCAATTTTGGTGAGCCTGTTATGTAATGATTGATACTTATTTCATTATTTACTGTCATCATTATTATTTTTTAACATCAGTTTCAGCTTGGCCTGAGACATTTATGGATTGACATGGCTGACAGGGAAATATAGAGATGTTTGGATATTACTGCTTCACATCATACATTTTTTTCTCTTGTTTACAGAGCCGTTGTCTTCATCCTTTTCTGTATTTTTTTTCTCCCACTGTCTTTGCCTTCATGCACCTCTGGTCATTTTGTATCTCATGTAATTGATACATGTATTTTACTCTAATTTACCCTGCAATTCTGTGCAGTCTAAGCTCAGCAATTTTCTCCATCTCTGTCTTTCTTTCAGTTCCTGTCTCTGCTTCATCCTCATGTGGTGTCATATATGCCAACCTTTAGTTACCCATGCCCTTACAAAATCTGTACTTTTCCCTTACGTACACCTATAAGCCCTTATACATGAGAAAAAATTCCAATATATAATCCAAAGCACTGATTGTTTTATTCCACATTATACACTCATATTGTAATAGGCATATTTATCACACTGCATCAAGTTAAAGGGATCAAATAAGCATGTACTGAATAAAAGAAATTTTAGATCCCAGATAAAACAACTGAATTAAAAAGGACTATATGTACAGTCAAGTAAACAATTATCTACTAAAGAGAATGACTTAACTATAAACTTAATAATGTAATATAAATTGTATCAGTAATGCCAGAATTATTGATGTAAATTTTGCAAATAAAATGTATTAATATTAAATAGTTCATAAAAATTACACAAAGTTCTATTTGACAAGTGTTGACATCACCTACCATATTACATTCCACCAAAGACAATTACTTAAAATATAACAGCAGTACTAAGTAGGTATGTTAATTAAAATAGTAGGTTACATGTAATAAATTATATATAATCATGTCAAACAGTAAATGAAGGTTAGTAAAAGTTCCATTTGAGAAAAAAAGTGCTGACGCCACAAGCAGTAATCGCCAGTATTATTTCAACTCCCACAGTGTTAAATTCAACACTATTCCAGAGTTTATATAATTCTCACTGATTCTGAGTTAAATTAACACTTTGCAAAGTGTTAATATTTTAACTACATTATCTCATCTCATCTCGTTATCTCTAGCCGCTTTATTCTGTTCTACAGGGTCGCAGGCAAGCTGGAGCCTATCCCAGCTGACTACGGGCGAAAGGCGGGGTACACCCTGGACAAGTCGCCAGGTCATCACAGGGCTGGCACATAGACACAGACAACCATCCACACTCACATTCACACCTATGGTCAATTTAGAGTCACCAGAGAACATGCAAACTCCGCACAGAAAGGCCCTCGCTGGCCACAGGGCTCAAACCCGGACCTTCTTGCTGTGAGGCGACAGTGCTAACCACTACACCACCGTGCTGCCCAAAATCACACTGTATGATTTTTAAATAATTAATTTGCATTTTATTGCATGAAATAAGTATTTGATACAGTAGAAAAACAGAACTTAATATTTGGTACAGAAACCTTTGTTTACAATTACAGAGGTCAGACATTTCCTGTAGTTCTTGTACGGGTGTGCACACACTGCAGCAGGGATTTTGGCCCACTCCTCCATACAGATCTTCTCCACATCTTTCAGGTTTCAGGGCTGTCGCTAGGCAACACGGAGTTTCAGCTCCCTCCAAAGATCTTCTATTGGGTTCAGGTCTGGAGACTGGCTAGGCCACTCCAGTATCAAATGCTTATTTTCCCCACTGTATTTCATAACATTAATGGTGTTGTTTAGGACACTTTTAAGTGTTCACTTTTACACTGGATATGGTTAACTCTTTTCACTGGGGGTGTTACTTCATAACATCCATGGTGTTATTTATGACACTTTTAAGTGTTCATTTTCACACTGGATTGTTAACTCTTTCACTTGGAGTGTTACTTTGAAACATTTACATTGTTATTTTATGACACTTTAAAGTGCTCTATGTGTTTTTAAATACTAATCTGTATTTAGTGTCTTATACTAAAACACACTGAAGTGTAATTATGACTGCATTACATTCAGTGAAAATCCTTGTTAAGTCATCTTACCCTATACAGGGGGGAAAAACAGAAAGATGATCACATAACCATTTTAATAAAGATTAGATTCCAAGCACCATGGAACATTTGTACATTTACAAAGAAAATAATGGCACAATGTACAGCCCATCATCACTGTAAGCACTTTGTAGGTCAAAGGGCTTGTATATTTCAATACAGTCTGCTTTAACAACCTCTTTTTTATCCGTTTCAAACACTTTATAGGCGTGGCAATGTTCACTGAAGTTTTCAACCACGAGCTTATTAACTATGAAGAAGGAGACAATATTGACAAAAACTATTGTTTTTATTTGACAAAACACAGGCATCTCATGTTTGGAACCACAGCAAATGACCAATCCTGCTCTGTATTCAGTCCCATTAATATTAACCCAATTAGCAGAGAAGGTGTCTTCTGCAGCAGCAGGCAAGCCTTGGGTGATCATTTCAGTATTTTCCTCATCGTCAACATTAAATGATTTCAAGGGCCCATACTCAACATGGCTTAAAGGACATGTCTCCCACTTGTATGCTTTTGATGTTTTTTGGCAAGTGACACAGTCTAGGCTGAAAACATATCTGTTTAGTCAAGCCTTTTGTTAATGGTGTTTATGAAGTAAAGGTGTAGATCTAGAGGGTCCTCAGACATAGAGTGTTTTGGTAAACTGGGATGTATGGATGCTGTCAGTCCCCACTCGCTTGCTCACTCGAGTTTGTTGACGGTGTAGTGGCTGGCTGCTTTATGTCCCGGGGCTCCCTCATGCCTGTGTTACCTTCTGGCTCTCTCCTTTTAGTTATGCTGTCATAGTTAGTTGCCGGAGTCCCTGCTTGTACTCGGTGCAATATGTATACTGCTCCTACTTATTCAGGTGACATTGGGCATACCTAACAACCTGTGTTTTCTTTCCCTCCCCCCCACCCCAAATCTGTCCCTCTGAGTTACATGGAGTCAACAGGAAATCTTTTGGTGGAGAGGGTGGAGACCTCGACTGGCTATCGTAGCCTGTGGGGAATCGGCCGTCAGACTTTCTGTTGCATGTCCCAGACCCAGTGAAATGTAACTGAATTGTCTTGGCCAGCCCTAAGGGTCCCATCTGCATCTCATCATTGCTGAGGAGAGTGCTCCCATCACCCAATCAAGCATCCAGCCAGAGCAGGTCATGATATATTTTTTACCATATTAACACGCCATTGTTGTGTGTTATGCCTGATGTAAAGACTCTCGTCTCTGCGAGCCTACCACACAGATTTAATACTTGTCATTTTTAGGGTATACCTAACATGTGTTTTCTTTCTCTCTCTCTTCCCCCCCCAATCTGTCCCTCTGAGTTACATGTTGGTCCTGGGATTGAGATGCTGGCCTCTTCTGCCCCTCGGACCTGCTTGATCCATCCTGGTCTTGCTAACTTTAGGACTGCAGTTATCATGAACAGTTTTGCACTCAAGTTTCCATCAATGAAGAGTTATAACATCAACGAAACTGTCATGTTAAAACTGTTAATATTATAGTCAGGCTGTCTGTTGTTGCCCAAATGAGGATGGGTTCCCTTTTGAGTCTGGTTCCTCTCGAGGTTTCTTCCTCATGTCGTCTGAGGGAGTTTTTCCTTGCCACCGTCGCCACAGGCTTGCTCATTGGGGATAGATTAGGGATAAAATTAGCTCATGTTTTAAGTCGTTCAAATTCTGTAAAGCTGCTTTGCGACAATGTTTATTGTTAAAAGCACTATACAAATAAACTTGACTTGATGTTCTTAAAGTTTTTAAGGGTGTCTTTGAATACCCTATGTTTAGCCTCACCTCTCATACTCCACACATGTAGTAATGGCCCAATTTTTCTGATACAAGTTGGGTAGTGCAACATAAAGTGACATTTGGGAATCATGTTTCTACCTGGATACAACTGTTTGAACAAATCATGGTGTTCCATTATTAAATACTTTAGATGCACAGTCATGCCAAGTGTAACAGACGGAGAGAATATGATGTTAATTATTTGCAGTAAAAGCAATAGCAAGGTCTAGTTCTGATTTCCTTCTGGCACAATGTCACCAAAAATTAAAGGAATGTTTCTTACCAGATAGAGTCTGAATGGAGTTGAGGCCTATACTATTGCCACTACTGTCCAAGTTCACCCTTGTTGGATGATTTTCAAGTAGCCATAGTCGAAAGCATAGATCCGTGACAAAACAGCAGGTTTTGGCAGAAAATTCTCTGATAGATATTCCAACAGCAACTTTATCTCATACTGTGCCACCCCTTTCAGAATGTCATGCATGGGTGTAGCGGACGCGGGGTACACGGGTGACATGTCCCCCGCACTTCCCGTATTTGTGCCCTCTCCCTCTGTCCCCCACACTTTTTATAGCCATTACAACCACTCAATTCATTTGTGGAAACGCATTTTTCCGAGCCGCCTCTAAACGTATCATAAGCAGGCGGAGCTAAGGCGGCAAACAAACACCGCTGTCGTGTGTGATTAGAGACGCTTTAGAAAATATTGTATGAGTATCTTTGGTGTGGGGGCGGCACGGTGGTGTAGTGGTTAGCGCTGTCGCCTCACAGCAAGAAGGTCCAGGTTCGAGCCCTGTGGCCGGTGAGGGCCTTTCTGTGCGGAGTTTGCATGTTCTCCCCGTGTCCACGTGGGTTTCCTCTGGGTGCTCCGGTTTCCCCCACAGTCCAAAGACATGCAGGTTAGGTTAACTGGTGACTCTAAATTAACTGAGTGTGAATGGTTGTCTGTGTCTATGTGTCAGCCCTGTGATGACCTGGTGACTTGTCCAGGGTGTACCCCGCCTTTCGCCCATAGTCAGCTGGGATAGGCTCCAGCTTGCCTGCGACCCTGTAGAACAGGATAAAGCGGCTAGAGATAATGAGATGAGATCTCACTGAATCAGTCTCATTAAAATAATACCATTAATTTTGGTGTTTAATAATAAATTACCAAACAGCTAAATTATGGTATATTCCAAATTATTATGATCACTTATCGTATTACATAACTCATATGCACCTTGGAATTCTTTTGAGATTGGGTGGCTTCAAAAATATTGGTACAACAAATAAACACACAGTTTCAACAATAATTGAATTTATTATAACAAAGATAAAAATGAATAATAGCAGTTGGGATCATTATATACAAATATAATATGGTCATATACTTGAGCGTGCGTGTGTGTGTGATAAAAATTAAATATTAGCAATTGAAATACATTCAAATATGATATGGTCATATACTTGATGAGCGTGTGTTTGTGTGTGGGGGAGGTGACCACGTATTTCTAAGTAGAACAAAAGAAGAGGACAAAGGAATGCTAGCTAAGGTGTGTTTGTGAGGCCTGTGGCCTAAACAAAAATAATTAACTCTGGATGAGTGTGACCACGTGGTGGGAACAAAAGAATTAGCTCTGGTTTGCTAGCTAAGGTGTGTTTGTGAGGCCTGTGGCCTAAACAAAAAGAATTAACTCTGGATGAGTGTGACCACATGGTGGGAACAAAAGAATTAGCTCTGGTTTGCTAGCTAAGGTGTGTTGTGAGGCCTGTCGCCTAAACAAAAAGAATTAACTCTAGGTGAGTGTGACCACGTGTTCCTAGGTAGGACAAAGAATTAGCCAATAGCTACCACTAGCTCAAAACATTACTAAATCCACTGAAATCTTGATGAGGTCAAAATATGTGTAAGAATGAAATTAAGAGTGTTAGGAAGGAATAGAAGAAGCATGCAAAACCTATCTATTAAACACAACCAAGAGATCAAAACAAAATAGAACAATCATCAATTCAACACCCTAAGTGTTTACAGTGTACACAATTAAACCATTCCTGAGTTTAACTTCACACTGCTTCATAAAACTAATTCCTAAGACTAGTCTTTTTGCCCAAAAATGCCAGTCTTACTTCAGTATCTCACCTCTACGCAAGATTATGAGAAGATGTTCCGAGACTTTTGGAGTTTCACAGTTGTGGAGGCCTCCGTGAAGCGCAGAGAATTTCTTGGTCCGATGCATGGTCATTGTGATGAAAAGAAGTCTCTGATCAAACAATGTGCACAGCGCTTTTAGTTAGAAGGAAATCCGGTCGCTTCTAACTTTTAATTAAACTGCTTGGGCGGCAGTTTGGTAACGTTACTGATAGACAAACAAACCGGCTGTAGCTCAACCGAGAGAGAGATAGCACGATTTAAGTAGTTCTACCGTGGCCAAGGGTAAACAAAAGAAAAACTGCGCTGAATATCTCTTCTTGGTAGAAAGACGTCTTTATCTTGGGGGCTCGGAGCGAACAGTCCTCCTTGTGTCCGTGTTGAATTCACGGCACCGAAAGAGGAAGTATGGCGGATTTCTGGGTCACTTATGGGCTCAGGGAGGAAGTGACGTAGGAAATCCTGCCCAGGCATGACGTAGGTCAACGCGGAAGTTAGTTGATGGGAGTTGTAGTTCTTAGACGGACTGTGTTACCTACACTAGAGATAAAGAGATGAGATGAGGTGAGATGAGATGAGATGAGATCTTTGGTATGATTCAGATCTAGGCAGTGCTTCTGTGTGTTCAGCAAACCAGCCAAGAGGCTAAAGACTTTAGACATTTTTTTCAAAACAAACCATGTAAGTTGAGTAATGCTGTTGAATGTAGATAATGTTTAGCTAAAAGATGACAAATAGATGTTAATTTAGTTAGTTAAGCTAGCTAGCTAACTTAGAGGCGGTAGTAACTCATTTACTCCGTTACATTTACTTGAGTAACTTTTTGGATAAATTTTACTCTTAAGAGTTGTTTTGTTGCAAAATACGTTTTACTTTTACTTGAGTAATATTATTCTAAAGTAACAATACTCTTACTTGAGTAACATTACTATTTTGGCTACTCTAAGATTACTCACTTCTGGGTAGAAAATGAGAATATAAATGTATTTGTGTTCCTTTGACTTATTTTTATAAAGATTTAATTTATTTTTGTGGTAGTTAAAGTTTGAAGTACATGAATTTGCTGATTATTATTACTATATTCCTAATTCTATTTCAAAATGTTGCTTTCCACATTTTTTTTTAATCTTTATTGCCACAATAGAAAGAGCAAGGTGAGAGAGGAGACAGTGGACCAGAGGCCAACAGGGATGATTATGCAGGGATGATTATGCAAGGTGAGGGGAGAATATAACTACCTATGTCACTACTAGTATTCTTAATTCTATTTATAAATTTTACTTTATAGATTTATAGATTTTGACTTTAGATTTTGATATTATATCATTTTAAAGAACTAAAGTCGGTTCCCTGGTGCTGTGCTGTTTGTGGTTATGTGGTTCTTTAGCTGCTAAGGAGAGGTGCAATTGAATGCAAGAGGATGATAAATCACTCAATAGACCTCTGAACAATTTGTCCCCCTCACTTCTAAAATGATGGCTACGCCCCTGCCCGTCCACCCACTTGAACTTGTTCTACATTTTCATGTTTTATTCTCTCTCTCTCTTTCTCTCATCTGCTGTTTATTCAGATCAGTCTTTTTTTTTTTTTGCACCGTGTTCCCTGGCTTAAGTGCATGAAGCTCATGTGGTTGCCAGGCTACACAGAGATACAGTTTGCAGGACAGGTGGCAAGGCTATGTTTCAAAGATTCTAAAGAATAAAAATGATATTTTATCTAAAATAATTTCTACCACAGTGCCCTCCATGATTATTGGCACCCCTTGTAAAGATTAGTAAATGGGGTTTGACAAAATCCACCTTTTGGTGAAGTAGCTTCATCTCCCACTGAAAAAAATTAGAAAAATCCAACCTTTAATTGATAAATGTATTCAGAGTAAAACAAATCCCTCATCAAGAAATAATTATTATTCCCCTCTTCATTTAGTTCATGAGTGGATTGAAAGACTAGTCTGAAACTCTTGGAAGCTGAAGCTCTGCCTGCAGAAATGTTCTCACTGTCTCAGAACTAACTCCATCAACACAGTGTAGTCAGCTGACAGGTTTACAGTCAATACTGACTCAACTCCAAGCCCAAACAACATGCTGGTTGCAAATACCTGTATCTGATGACTACCCGTAAGTCTACAACCATACCCAGTTCCATATTTCAACACCTACAAAAGGCCCACCTAGACTGCACTAACTTTAGGCAGATTGCCACACCCTCAGACTCCTGGTGGGCTCCTGAGTACCCCTTGTCTACTCTGTCTACTCTATGACAATGTCACAGGAATCCAAACTACAGATACCCCAGCTTTTTTGGGACTGAAGGTCTTACTGGTCAGATACAAAGTTAGTCGTTGCTCTATCCCAAGAAGTTCTTTCCATCCTTTTACAGAGGTATGATGGAAAAGGTGCATTCCTTCACTTTTTGTATGTTAAGTGTAACAGACATTGTCCAAGCCACATAACCAGTGCTGTGGACCAGTGCAATACTAATTTTCAAGTTCCACATGCCCCATAGCAGTCACTCTTCTTAAAGTTTGGCTTTCAAGGACAGGTATTCCAATTCAAAGGTCTGCCTTTGGGTGTTTCCCTAGCACTACATGTGTTAGATGTGTATGCAGGCACCCATGTCCCCACTGATAGCCACTGGGAACAGGATATTTGCTGTATTTGGACAGCTGACTGCTGTGTGTCCTGAAAAACACAGCCACCCATGCTCAGTATCATGGTGAACTCATAGAGGACCTTCCTAAAACAGAGACAGGTTAGAGTTCAAAGGCATGGGCATTCACTGAATGCTAGCCATTACCCCAGTGTGTGGTGGATATTAATGTGCTTTGCCAATTAAATTCAGTCAGGCTCTCATTTGTGGCAATAGTGTCTGTTAAGGATGCTAGAAGTGATGACAGCAACTGCATTGGTCATTCACAGAAGCTTTCTGAAGCTGAAGACTTTCCAGAAGTGCCAGAAGAGTGTTATCATCCCAGATTGGTCTCTTAAGGACTGTTTGGTGTCAGGCAATGTTGACATGAATGGTCCATTAGTCCAGGGTTAATAGTATCGGTACCCAAATATGATAGTCCTGATCTGGAAGTGGCACAATGGACCACTTTGATAGTGAACACCAAGTCTCTACATTGGTCAATGGTTGACAGTTTGTTGGGACAGAATGTCCTGGCCCATGAATGACCTCACTGCTTATATGCTTTTCCTCCTCTACCTCTGATTCTTCTTGCATGTTGTCCCAAGAAGTTTGGGAAGACCTCGTTTACCACTGCTGCTTTCACTAGTTGTCTTAACACTCTGGTGGCCAGATAACTTGTCTATGGGCTGTCCCTTGGGCTACATACAAACAACAACAACAAAAAATGATACAAAAATGTTGCTTTCCTAAGAAAATTCAAGTGGCAAAACAAAATTTCTAAATACATTCTATTCAAAGCGTGATAAATATAATGGCCTTCACAGATTGTTGTGCAGAGCTGGCCAGTTGAAATGTTGAAATTATTATATGTTAATTATTAATACTCGTCTAAGATTTTGCATTACCGGTCATAATTGTTACATTTAGTTCTAATGACATGTTTGAATCTGAAGCATCTAATAAGGTACAAATTGTGTTCATTGCGCATGCATTTAAATCCCGCTGGAATGCCATCCAGTGCAAATGCCTTGTGAATTAACTGACCGGTGGTGGGTTTCCCAAAAGCCTCTTAATGCTAAGAGCATCTTAACTAGGAGAGAGTGTGTTCATTGTGCTGCTCGCTCTACCATTTAATGATGATCTTTGTGCTATGATGTTTTTGGGGAACTCAGCACAGATAATTGTTCCCACATTCTAGGCCCAAGAATAAGGCTACATCCACACGACAACGGCAATGAGATTTAAAAAAAAAATCGCATCCACATGGGCAACGGATCAGTAAAATATCAGGTACATATGGCAACGCAACGCTTGCTGAAAACGATGCAGTACACATGCCACACCTCTAGGTGCGCTGTAAGACGGTCCCATCGGAGACACCAGAATAATAGAAGAAGTAAGGATGCATGCGCATAAACTATTATGCGCGAGACTTCATATTAGCCACAGTCAGAAAAATCTGTTCGTAAAATTACGTTATAATGACCAAATACAATGAAAAGTATTTTTCCAGTCTCACCTGTGAAAGGTAATCCCATGTGATCTCGTTTGGACGGCAAACCTGTTGGTACAGTTAAACGCAGCACATGAATGAGGCATCTTTATTCTCCGCTTTGCCCCATCCAATATGGCGGAGAGGATGACGTATGATTCTACGCGGAAGGCGGCGTCTTTAATGGTCCGGAATAAATTGAATGCTACACGTTGATGGATTAATTTGTTCTTCTACGCCCTTTTTGAGGAATGTATTGTAGGACTTAAACCAACATCTGAAGAGGTGAGATCGCTCCTTTTTTTTCCCTATTTTTGCTGGCGGGATTGACTCTGTCCTAAGGGTTATTCTCTCTCTCTCTCTCTCTCTCTCTCTCTCTCACTTTGCACCGTTACACAATAAATATTCACAGTGAAAATATTTTGTAAGCGCGTTTCATGAACCAAGTTATAGGATTTGTTGACAACTCGCATCGAGTTCGTTACTCTTCTACCCGGCGTGAAGCACATGTGGTTGTGACGTCATCGAAAACAAATCCGTTCTACTCATCCAGACGACTTCGCAATGGTGCTGTTGCCAGATCTTTCCACTCTGGAACCCGTTCTCAAAAGATTTCGTTTTGGGGCACCCAAAACGCCGGTGCCGTGTGGACGCCAGGCCGAAACGCTAAACAATTTTATCAGATTCACCTGAATCCGTTGCGGTGTGGACTAAGAGTGAGAGAGAGCTGAAGAGTTTGTGGAGAGACAAGAATGCCCTTAGATGGAGTGCTCTGTTATCACACCTACACAATGTTAAAGAAAATGTTTTTTTGCATGTTATGCAGGACCATGATCTTGGCAGCAGCTCTTAGGCTCTTTTTGTTCAGAAACTTTAACATGTCTTGGAACCATTACTAGTTTTAAAAAAAACACCTTAGAGTTTTAAGTTGCATTTTGTATTTTAACATGCATTGAAGTATATACTGAACTCAGACCTGGTTATTATACTATGAACATTACAATGCCTTGCACGTTAAAAGAGAATGTAAGTAGGCATATCAGACACTTGCTGGCTGTGCTGTGAAAACTGTGCATGCAGACGCTCATCTGAGTTTTCAAATCTGTCATTGCTTAACTCTTGAATATTTTCTATCATGAATACTATCATTAAAAAGCTTATAATCTGTGCTTTCCAAAGAAAAGTTATTAATGCTAGACAGCCTTTCGATTTCATAAAATTGCTGAAATTTAGTTCCCTCTGAAATTTGGTCATTGTGATATATGTTTATTTCTGTAATATCTCACAAAATATCAGGCCATTCAGTGGCTGGGAAGTTATTTAATTTGAGGGGATTCCCTAGCAAATAATGTGCATGAAATCACTTGCTTCACAGTCAAGCAGACAGAGAAAGTCTGTGTGCATGGGCAGGTTTACCACCTTCTTCTTCTTCTTCTTCTTCTTCTTCTTCTTTTAGGTTTTACGGCAGCTGACATCCACAGTGCTGCATTACTGCCATCTACAAGTGTACCTTTGACTGTGCACTGACAGTTACATCATTCTGTCACTAAACGAATAACTGATCACACCGAGGTGCTCGCTGACCGCAGATATTTATTAGTTTGGTCCTGTGTTTCTTTTCCTTTGCAACATAACCTCTTTTCTTCTCACTTTCTGTTACTGTAGTCAGGCTTTCACGTTTCATTCGCACACTCATGTCCTCCATTTTCCTCTCCTGTTTCAAATTTGTATCCCACAGTGCCTTGCGTGAATGGGGAAAGCCCACCATGTGACATAGCATCTTGAATTGGGTCATGTTGAAGCAGGAAAAAATAGCAGAGAATTTAGGGCCATTAAATTAATTAATTGTTCTATTTAAAAAAAAACTAATAAAATTGGAAGTCTGTGATTTGAATTCAGTAGCTTTTGGTCCACTAAACAAAAATAATTGGGTGTCAGGGAAAAATTCTTTTTATGACCGACACTTAAAAAATCTGAAATGCAGTCTCATCTCATCTCATCTCATCTCATTATCTCTAGCCGCTTTATCCTTCTACAGGGTCGCAGGCAAGCTGGAGCCTATCCCAGCTGACTACGGGCGAAAGGCGGGGTACACCCTGGACAAGTCGCCAGGTCATCACAGGGCTGACACATAGACACAGACAACCATTCACACTCACATTCACACCTACAGTCAATTTAGAGTCACCAGTTAACCTAACCTGCATGTCTTTGGACTGTGGGGGAAACCGGAGCACGCGGAGGAAACCCACGCGGACACGGGGAGAACATGCAAACTCCACACAGAAAGGCCCTCGCCGGCCCCGGGGCTCGAACCCAGGACCTTCTTGCTGTGAGGCGACAGCGCTAACCACTACACCACCGTGCCGCCCTGAAATGCAGTCTACCTTTAAGAAAAAAACATTTGATCTCATTCGTTAACAAGGCCCATTTTGGACCATGTTATCCTAATACATAATATTAGGTCAGTTTTCTAAAAATTAAGCTGTTTTTTTTCAATCTTTGATTTGTAATATCTCAAGAACAGATAAACATATTGTAATTCTGTAAAAAGTATGTTGTTTAGCATTCAATTCTGAATTCAGTGAGAGCAGTTTCAAGCAATTTGGATTGAATTTGACTTTTCACCTGATATGCCTATCCATTTTCTACTGCTTATCCAGGTCTGGGTTGTGGGGGTAGCAGCCTAAGCAGAGCTACCCAGACTTCCCTCTCCCCGGCCACCTCCACCAGCTCTTCTGGGGGAATACTGAGGCATTCCCAGGCCAGGCGAGAGATGTAATCTCTCCAGCGTGTCCTGGGTCTGCCCTGGGGTCTCCTCCCGGTGGGGCATGCCCAGAGAGCCTCCCCTGGGAGGTGTCCGGGGGCATCCTAACAAGGTGCCTGAACCACCTCAACTGACTCCTTTTGATGCCTAATATATGATATGCCTAATGTATGATAATATTATAATATTGTATATAAAAATTATTCTTTCCTTGCAGTTCTTCTGATCCCTGAAGTGGAAAAATACCACTTTTTTCATAGGCCTTTTGTTCATACAAAAACAGAGTATGCATATCATGTTATATAATAAGCTGTTTGTCTGTTTTGTAATATAAGATGTTAAGTAGGCTTATCACACTGGTGCGATCAGCAAGGTCTGGTGTTACATGTGAATGGCCAATTAAAAAAACAATACAACAACAACAACAACAGGGTACTGTCTCACCAGTATTCTATGCAAGACAAAAAATAAAATGGTGCAAATCGTGGTTCCTTGAATTACTCCGATTGTCTACAAGTAGTATAGAGGACAGTCTATTTCTGTAACAGGTGATTAGGAGAAACTGATCCAATTCATAATGAACAATACATGCCTGTATGATAATTAGCTGGATTTGTTATGTTGGGAACCTATGATTCCTAACTTTGGATGGACTGCTTGCACTGAAATCTCAAAAAAGTGTTGTTTTTGTTTTCAGTCGCAATGAAAAGGTCACAGTGCTTACACACAGCTCCCTTGGTTGACTCATATCCTACTGATTAACATTAATTTACAGCCAATATGTGCTACAAAGTTATCCAGAAAACCGGTTGTGCAATATATAATAATGTTTGTAATACTATGGTATTGGCGTTAATGTGACAGTTAATGCGCTTCATTTCTTGATAACGCATGCGGGGGGGGGGGGGGGTGTCCTTGACGTCATTCGTGTTTTTAGTGCACTGCAAGGTTTTCACAAACACATACACTTCTCGTGCTGCCTTCAGATCTGTATGGTCAATGCTTTGACTCAAACCTTCATGTTTGTGGACAGCCTCTGCTTTCACCAAGTCAAGAAGCTTTTACAGGAAGTTTTACACGGAGAACAGTTTTCCTTAATGTAAAGAAAAAGGTACGTGGGCCGGATTGGTTGATTTTCTCGCTTGGGATCTTAATATTTAACTTCATCACTATTGCGTTTGATTTTCATCGATGCGCTACTTTGCTGTAGTAGGACAGAGTTTCGTTTCAGCACCATGGACAGCACATTAGCTTATTAGCCGGTGTAATATGTATCAATTGTTTTTTCATATTTATACTGGTCCAGTATATGAGTTTTATAAAACGCATTTGCGATCCCATGTTTATGGAGTGCGAAATTAAACATAAACCTTTGGTTTCATGTTGCATTAAAAGTTTTGGTCTTTCTCCTGATCTCTTTATTAATACTCAGCTGTGTCTTTGCAGGGTAATCACTATAAAGATGAATGAGAGCGCAACAGCGAACGAGAGTGTGGCGCGATTCCCCATGGCCTCGTGGGTAGAAGCCGGAGCCTTCAGCGGAAACAGCAGCCTGGCGCTTTCCTCATCCTCTTTGCTTCTTGACTTTCCCATAAACCCATGGGACATTATACTGTGCCTCTCAGGGACTGTGATCGCATGTGAGAACGCCATCGTGGTGGCGATCATCTTTTATACGCCGACTCTTCGCACTCCGATGTTCATCCTGATCGGAAGCCTTGCGACTGCTGACCTGCTCGCGGGAGTGGGACTGATCTTGAACTTTGCGTTCCAATACTTGATCTCGTCGGAGACGGTCAGCCTGATCACAGTCGGTTTCCTCGTAGCCTCCTTCACAGCCTCGATCAGCAGCCTGCTGGCCATCACCGTGGACCGCTACTTCTCTCTGTACAACGCGCTCACGTACCTGTCGGAGAGAACGTTGCACTGCGTGCACTTGATGCTGCTGGGCGCGTGGGGAGCGTCGCTGGGCCTCGGCGTGCTGCCGGTGCTCGGCTGGAACTGCGTGCATGATCCGGCCTCCTGCAGCGTCGTGCCGCCGCTCACGCGCACCAACGTGGCATTCCTCTCTGTGGCCTTCTTCACCATTTTCGTCCTCATGCTCGGCCTCTACTGCAAGATCTGCAAAATCGTGTGCCGCCACGCGCACCAGATAGCGCTCCAGCGCCACTTCCTCGCGCCGTCGCACTACGCCGCCACCAAGAAAGGTGTCTCCACGCTTGCCATCGTCCTGGGCACGTTTGGCGCGAGCTGGCTGCCCTTCGCCATTTACTGCTTGGTAGGCGAGCCCAAGGACCCGGCCGTATACACGTATGCCACACTACTTCCAGCCACCTACAACTCCATGATCAACCCGATCATCTACGCGTACCGCAACACCGAGATCCAGCGCTCGCTCTACGTACTTTTCTGCGGCAGCGGGCGCACCGACGTGTCCTGTCGTTCCAGATCACCGAGCGAGGTCTAGATGCGACACCTTTTTTATCCTTAAAACTCACTACACCTTGACTGCATCTGCAAGAACGATAGTGTGAAATAATTTAGTCAGTTACGCAGTTGCACTTTATTTACACTCGAGCCAGTCATGAGTCGGTCTTAACGCTGTGAACAACGGACTTTTGTGACAAAGTAAAAACCTCACTTTCAGAATGTATCCGATTTATTTGAAGTAAAAATAAAAAAACAAACAAACAGACAAACAAACAAACAAACAAACAAAAACCCCAGCACTTTATATGAAGATTTTACATGCCAAAGCAGTATTGTACAGTCATGTGAGTTTTGTGATTTGTGTGATAGATTTTTTTTTTAATCTTGTAAAACCATCTCTGAAAGTGTTTTTATATGGAAAAGAAAGGGAGTTAAATTCGTTCCTGCAATATTTTTTTGTAAATCGCACACAACACTTAAGTTGATGCATCTTTTGTGCACATGATGTTTGACACCAAAATGTGCAGAAAAAAAGAATAGACACATTTCCTAAATATTAGTTAACTTCCACAGCTAACAAGAAAACAGTTACAAAGCCAAACGTCCACATATTTTGTGGCTAGAATATCCTAATAGTAGCTGAACTGACATACATGACAAAAGCTCACCACATTCACTTTTAATTAAAAAAGCATTTGATTCAGACAAAGTAAAGTGTGCTGGAGAGTCAACGTTACAAAAAATGTGTAACAGTGTAACAAATCCCATTCACTGACATGGACTAAAAGTGTGTTCAATGAGTTGTGCTTTCTGAGATGCTTTTCTGCTCACCATGGTTGTAAAGAATGGTTATTTATTTAGTTAGATTGATTAGTTGGGAACACTGCATTGTTTTATTTTAATACAACAGTTGTTCAGGAATAAAGGTTTCCTAACTAGGACAATGTGTTCTGAAATTAACAGCACTGAGTTTCTTTCTGTCGAACTGAAATCTGAAGAACATTTCTAAAGGAATCTTGAACACTCTTCCATGTAGTATGCTCATGTGACCGCTGTCTGTGATCTCTATCTGTTAAAATTGTTTCACTAAAGATATACCAAATTGACTGTCTCTTTAAACAGTCTGGAAAACTCCAAAAATTAATGTAATGACTTTTAGAATCTTCTGATTGGTTCTTTGTCATAATTAAGAGTTAATTGGAGTACACCTGAGGCTGTATTTTAGAACCAGTTCCTTTTATGTCCTTGATACTATGAGAAAATCCAAGAAATTCAGCCAAGACCTCAGGGGAAAAAAATGTGTGAAGCATGGGGTGGCAGCATCATGTTGTGGGGGCTGTATTGCTGGATAAGGAACTGGTGCATTTTCGAAAATATATCATCATGAGGAAGGAGAAATACTGAATCAAAACCTCAAGACATCAGTGAGAAAATGAAAACTTGGTCACAACTGGGTGATCACAGCTGGACAGTGATTCTAAGCATACCTCCAAAGTTGTAACAAAAATACAACAAAGTAAAGGTATTGGCGTGGTCATCATAAAGATTCCTTTCCACAATACAAAATTTGTGGATTGAACTGAAAAAGGATGTCTGAGCAAGAAGTCCCACAAACCTGAATAATTACAGCAGTTCTGTCAGGAGGAATGAGCAGAAATTCCAGTAAAATACTGTATTGTGAAAACCTTGTGGAAGGCAGACCCCAAGATTTTAATACATATAAAAAATTAAGTCAATGTCAACAAATACTAACAAAGTGTATGTCCATTTTAAAACCCATTGAATATTTCTTCTGAAATGATCTCATGGAAATAAGGTAGATACCATAATTAACTGAACAAAGAAAATGTATGGTAACATGAAATGAGTTAAGTTGTGAAAAACTGAGTTTGAATGGCTTGTGCCTAGGTGGATGTAAACACCTGACCTCAACTGTAGATCTTGCAGATTCCAGAATGTTCCAAACAGACAGTGAATGTTGATCTAATTAAAACTGTAATATATGAAGCCAGTGCCCCTGTGTTTCACAGGATTCCAGGGAAAGACATCTAAAAAGTTAAATGGGTCAGTTGGTTAAACTGGTAAATTTGACCCAGTAGTAAGATTAATTAGACTGACTAGTGGCCTAGTGGTAGCGTGTCCGCCTCTCGAGCAGGAGATCGGGAGTTCTATTCATGGTCGGGTCATACCAAAGACCATCATAAAAATGGTACCGCCATCTGGCAAGGCACGCTGCAATACAGATGTGCATGGGGAGTTAAACTCTCGTGGTTACCAGAGGACTAGCCCCCCACTTTAACCCTAGCTATGTGAGAGGCCGAGGGCTATGGAAACGGAGATTGGCGCTGCCCGATGTGCCACATACAGGTTGGGCCTGGTTAGTACTTGAGTGGGAGACTGCCTAGGAATACCAGGTACTGTAAGGCGTGGGAAGGACTTTGACTTTTTGAGTAAGATTAATTGCAAATCACTCACCCTGTGTTTTAGAACAAAATGTGTTAGAGAT
Organism: Neoarius graeffei; assembly: GCF_027579695.1. NCBI lineage: Eukaryota > Metazoa > Chordata > Actinopteri > Siluriformes > Ariidae > Neoarius > Neoarius graeffei. The sequence goes on from NC_083570.1 coordinate 28,637,053, forward strand.
TCATATGGCCATCTGTTTTAGGCAGGGAAGGCCAGGGACAGCTGTATTATAAATGCTTGTGGCTACTATCCCTTGACATTCTTAGTAACACAAATTTGATTTAGTTGTTGTTGTTGTTTTTTTAATTTATCTCTGTTTGTTCCATTTAGCTGTGACAGAGTTGTAGGTGCAGGGACACACACCACACATTTTTACAAGTAAGCTTGCGTTACAGCATGTAGTGTGTGGTGACTGTGTGTTCTGGTTCATGAGAGTTGAATGACATGTGGTTTAGCATTTGTATGTAGTCCATGTTGTCACCCTGACTGAAGAGACAGGACTCTTACAGATGCTTGAGTTTTATTGCGCTCTATAAAAGTGACATCACCAAACATTCATAAAGGCCTGATGGATCTAAAAGTAGAGGCTCATTAAAAGAAAAAGAGAAAAAAACTCATCTGTTGCGTTCGTGTTCATTTGTGTAAAAGGTCAACTGTGGCACATTAATTCATAATCACACAGTGACAACATTTATTTCTTGAATTAATAGTAGTGATAGTCACTGGGTTTCATGTTGAAGTGAAACATTTTGATGAAAAGGGATTTTTTTTAAAAGATATTTTTTGGGCCCTGGCTGGCAAGGGCCTTTCTGTGCAGAGTTTGCATGTTCTCCCCGTGTCCGCGTGGGTTTCCTCTGGGTACTCCGGTTTCCCCCACAGTCCAAAGACATGCAGGTTAGGTGAACCGGTGACTCTAAATTGACCGTAGGTGCGAATGTGAGTGTGAATGGTTGTCTGTGTCTATGTGTCAGGCCTGTGATGACCTGGCGACTTGTCCAGGGTGTACCCTGCCTTTTGCCCGTAGTTAGCTGGGATAGGCTCCAGCTTGCCTGCGACCCTGTAGAACAGGATAAAGCAGCTAGAGATGATGAGATGAGATGAGATTATGGGTTTCATAGAAAGTGTTACTGTGTCTCACTATTTCTTAATCACTGTAAGTTTTTATTGTCTTGTCTGGCTGTCATTGATTGTCTTCTTGTTCCTTTATCCTTTCATTTCAATTTTTGAGGGTATATTCATTAATACTGCACCCATGTACCCTGCTCTATCTCTCATCCTGAGTGAGCAGAAGAATGATCATTGCTGCCAGTCTCATTGGGAAACGTTACATACAGACTTGCCATCATTCAGGATTATCATTGTTTTTCTTATTATCATAGCTTCAGCAAAGATGATTTATTACCATAATAAATCTGATTTATTTGCCATAATAAATCATTTTTTATATATTTATATTAACAAGGATATATTTACACCTCAACAAAAAATGTCAGAACCACTTTTCAACCAGCCAGCCAGTTTATATGAGAATACAAAATGAAATAGATTGCCAAAAGATACATTGATCCTTTGTCCCAAATACAGTGCCTTGCAAAAGTATTCATCCCCCTTGGTGTTTATCCTGTTTTGTCACATTACAAGCTGGAATTAAAATGGATTTTTGGAGGGTTAGCACAATATGCCTACCACTTTAAAGGTGCACATTGTTTTTATTGTGACACAAACAATAATTAAGATGAAAAAAAAACAGAAATCTGGAGTGTGCATAAGTATTTGCCCCCTTTCGTATGAAATCCCTAAATAAGACCTGGTCCAACCAATTCACTTCATAAGTCACATAATTAGTTGATTAAGATCCACCTGTGTGCAATCAAAGTGTTACATGATCTGTCACATGATGTCTGTATAAATAAGCCTGTTCTGGAAGGACCCTGACTCTGCAAGCAACATGCACTCCAAACAGGCCAGAGACAAACTTGTGGAGAAGTATAGATCAGGGTTGGGTTCTAAAAAATATCCCAAACTTTGAATATCCCAGGGAGTGCCATTAAATCCATTATAGCAAAATGGAAAGAACATGGCACCACTGCAAACCTGACAAGAGAAGGCCGCCCACCAAAACTCACAGACTGAGCAAGGAGGGCATTAATCAGAGATTCAACAAAGACACCAAAGATAACACTGAAGGAGCTGCAAAGATCCACAGCAGAGATGGGAGTATCTGTCCATCAGATCACTTTAAGCTGTACACCCCACAGAGTGGGGCATGATGGAAGAGTGGCCAGAAAAAAGCCATTGCTGAAGAAAACAAATTTGGAGTTTGCCCGACAGCATGTGGCAGACTCCCCAAACACATGGAAGAAGATTCTCTGGTCAAATGAGACAAAAAATTGATCTTTTTGGTCATCATGGGAAATGTCATGTGTGGTGCAAACCCAACACCCTGAGAACACCATTCCTACAGTGAAGCATGGTAATGGCAGGATCATGCTGTGGGGATACTTTTCATCTGCAGGGACAGAAAAGCTGGTCAGGACAGAAGGAAAGATGGATGGCACTAAATACAGGGCAATTCTGGAGGAAAACCTGTTTGAGTCAGCCAGAGGTTTCAGACTGGGATGAAGGTTCACATGCAGGACAATGACCCTAAACATACTGCTAAAGCTACACTGGAGTGGTTTAAAGGGAAACATTTAAATATATTGTAATGACTTAATCAAAGCCAATCCAATTGAGAATCTGTGGCATAACTTGAAGATTGCTGTACACCAGTGCAACCCATCTAACTTGAAGGAGTTGGAGCAGTTTTGCCTTGAGGAATGGGCAAAAATCCCTGTGGCTAGATGTGCTAAGCTAATAGAGACATACCCCAAGAGACTTGCAGCTGTAATTGTAGCATAAGGTGGCTCTACAAAGTATTGACTTGGGGGGGGGGTTGAATACTTTTGCACACTCCAGATTTCTGTTTTTTCATCTTAATAATTGTTTGTGTCACAGTAAAAAAAAACGATGTGCACTTTTAAAGAGTTGTGTAAATCAAATGGTGCTAACGCTCCAAAAATCCATTTTAATTCCAGCTTGTAATGTGACAAAACAGGACCAACACCAAGGGGGATGAATACATTTGCAAGGCACTGTATCTGCTGTATCTGCTGTATCAACATCTGCTGCTTTTTATGGTCTAATGTTGCTAGCAAGTAAGGATGGACATCAAACCTGCTTTGGCTTTTTAGATAAAGGAAATGTTAGATTAAAATTAGCTTAAGGCTAGAGTAATGGACATAGCTTCTCTTTTGACATCATATACACAATCTTTCAGTCTTTTCAATTTTTGGTTTGTCGACACAGTCACTGAACACTAACCTAGCAGACATCAAGGACTGATTAATACTGTCATTTATACAAATACTTCCATTAAAGGTGCTTTCTGGAGCACCTTAAAGGTCCCATGGCATCGTTTTTTCATGAATTGTGCGGTGGTCTCTAGTATGAATGAATGCCCTGTGAGCCGGTTTTGGGGAAAAAAATGCTGTGGTTCTCCTGTTTCAGGCTGTTCTAGTTTGGTGGAGGAGCGGGTGGCGGGTGGCATATCATTAATATTTATGACATGTAAACGTGTTACCTCTGATTGGCTAACAGCACTGTGACGCTACCTCCAGTGGGTCAGAACAAGCGGATGTGGGTGTCTTACTATGGCGAGAGAGAAGGAACAAACCGCGAAGGGAAAAATACAGCGCGCTGACGTCATTAAGGTGCGACGCGAGGAAATAAAATAAATTCAACAAATGTTTGGGTTTTTACTGAACAAACAAACAAATAAAATGAACGAGCGACTTAAAAAAAGAATGTGGGTGTCTTTGTAAAAACTGTTTTGATTGGCTATTATAACAGAGCATGCTGCATGCTTTTTGGTTTTGTAATGCAAAGTACCTGGCTAACTGCAGGAAGCATTTAGCTGCACAGCTAATGTAGCCATTGCAAGGCTAACGCACCGATTTTAAAACACGGCAAAACATAAGCTCATAAGTTACAGTCAATTTCCAGACTAAACTCAGTTTAACAGAGCATGCTGCATGCTTTTTGGTTTTGTAGCGCAGAGTACCTGGCTAACTGCAGGAAGCGGTTAGCTGCACAGCTAATGTAGCCATTGCAAGGCTAACGCACTGATTTTAAAACATGGCAAAACGACTTAACAGTTATACACTTACTTGTTCGCTGTTTGTGGCTGATGCGGCAGGGATGCTTGGTACGGACCCAGGCTTCAGTGACAGTTGATGTGCAAAACCTGCCCTGTACTGTCCCAAGTTGTGGAAACATTCATCAGGAAAATGCTTCCGACAAACATACACCGTCTTAGGTAGACTCGACGGCGTATTATTGGAGTAAATTAAATTAAGCCACTGCGTCTTCAGGGGCTCTCCCGTCGGCAGTAAAAACAGACTCCTTTCTGTGTTGTCACATCCATGTACAGCGCAACTTCCATGTTTGGTGGCAACTTTTGAGCTGGGCGGGCAATCCATACAGTGGGTGGGAATCCAGAGGGGGGGCGTGGGGATCATCTCCCTTGCTGACGTAGTAAAGGGAAGAGCCTATCAACGCACCATTTTGACGCGCCATTCTCAAATGTTGACAAAGGGTGGGCATAGTTTGGTATACACATTATGAAATTTCTAGCCACTGGGGTGACTTAAGAAGGTCAGAGGAACTCATTTTAACGTTAAAAAACCTCAGAAAGTGAAAATTTCATGCCATGGGACCTTTAAAGGGGACATATGATGAAAAACTCAGTGCTTTTCAGTGCTTTTGCACATTTGGGTATATGGAGTGACTACCAACCCACAAACTCTGAAATAAGACAACCCCATCAGTTTCTTTTGGAGCTCATTAGAATTATCTTGACCCCTCATCTGAGTATCTGTCTGCAGTTTGCGTACCGGGCAGGTGTTGGTGTGGAAGATGCCATCCTCTACCTGCTACACCGAGCCCACTTGCATCTGGATAAGGGAAATGGCACAGTGAGGATCCTCTTCTTGGACTTCTTGAGTGCCTTCAACACCATCCAGCCCCTACTGCTTCAGGACAAACTGAACAGGATGCGAGTGGACCCCTGCCTGGTCACCTGGATCTCCAGCTACCTCACTGACAGGCCGCAGTACGTCAGGCTGAAGGACATCATGTCTGACACTGTGATTAGCAGCACTGGAGCACCCCAGGGCACGGTGCTGACCCCTCTTCTCTTCACCCTGTACACCACAGACTTCTGCTACAACTCTGAGCTGTGTCACATTCAGAAGTTTGCCGATGACACAGCCATCGTTGGGTGTATCAGTGATGACAGAGAGGAGGAGTATAGGGGCCTGGCGAGGGACTTTGCTGTGTGGTGCAACAGGAACTATCTGCAGCTCAATACCTTGAAGACCAAGGAGCTGGTCATTGACTTTGGGACGTCCAGACCAAGGTCACGACCAGTTCTGATCGAGGGAGTCAAGGTGGAGGCTGTGGATTCCTACAAGTACCTCGGGCTGTGGCTGGACAGCAAGCTGAACTGGACTTGCAACACCAAACACTTATACAGGAAGGGACAGAGCAGGCTATACTTCCTTAGGAGGCTGCAGTCCTTTAACCTCTGCAGGAAACGCCTGTGGATGGTCTATCAGTCTGTGGTCACCAGTGTCCTGTTTTACACCGTGGTGTGCTGGGGGGGCAGCACATCCAAGAAGGACACATCCAGGCTGGACAAACTGATCAGGCGGGCTGGCTCTGTGGTTGGCATGAAGCTGGACTCTCTGGTGACGGTGGCAGAGAAGAGGTCTATGGACAAACTATTGAACATCATGGACGATGCCAGTCACCCTCTGCACACCGTCATCAGCAACCAGAGGAGCCTGTTCAGTGGCAGAATGCTCCTTCCCAAGTGCAGGACGAACAGACTCAAAAACTCCTTTGTCCCTCATGCCATCAGACTGTACAACTCCTCTCTGGGGGGAGGAGGGGTAACAGGAGGACAGAGGACAGGAAGGAGCAGTAGCCTAGCCTAACAATAAGCGATTCCGGACAATGTGCAATCTCATCTCATCTCATTATATCTAGCCGCTTTATCCTGTTCTACAGGGTCGCAGGCAAGCTGGAGCCTATCCCAGCTGACTACAGGCGAAAGGCAGGGTACACCCTGGACAAGTCACCAGGGTGACACATAGACACAGACAACCATTCACACTCACATTCACACCTACGGTCAATTTAGAGTCATCAGTTAACCTAACCTGCATGTCTTTGGACTGTGGGGGAAACCGGAGCACCCGGAGGAAACCCATGCGGACACAGGGAGAACATGCAAACTCCGCACAGAAAGGCCCTTGCCGGCCACGGGGCTCAAACCCGGACCTTCTTGCTGTGAGGCAACAGCGCTAACCACTATGCCACATGCCACCCACAATGTGCAATATAATGTGCAATATAAAGTGCAATATCTCTCCTGCTGCCCCCCCTTTTCCCTTTTCCCCCTCCTCTCTCTCCCCCCCTTTCTCTCTTCCCCTTATCTTATTCTTTTTATATTTGTATATGTAAATACTTACAAGCCCGATTCCAAAAAAGTTGGGACAAAGTACAAATTGTAAATAAAAACGGAATGCAATGATGTGGAAGTTTCAAAATTCCATATTTTATTCAGAATAGAACATAGATGACCTATCTCATCTCATTATCTCTAGCTGCTTTATCCTTCTACAGGGTCGGAGGCAAGCTGGAGCCTATCCCAGCTGACTACGGGCGAAAGGCGGGGTACACCCTGGACAAGTCACCAAGTCATCACAGGGCTGACACAGACAACCATTCACACTCACATTCACACCTATAGTCAATTTAGAGTCACCAGTTAACCTAACCTGCATGTCTTTGGACTGTGGGGGAAACCGGAGCACCCGGAGGAAACCCACGTGGACACGGGGAGAACATGCAAACTCCACACAGAAAGGCCCTCATCAGCCATGGGGCTTGAACCTGGATCTTCTTGCTGTGAGGTGACAGCGCTAACCACTACACCACCGTGCCGCCCTAGATGACATATCAAATGTTTAAACTGAGAAAATGTATCATTTCAAGAGAAAAATTAGGTGATTTTAAATTTCATGACAACAACACATCTCAAAAAAGTTGGGACAAGGCCATGTTTACCACTGTGAGACATCCCCTTTTCTCTTTACAACAGTCTGTAAACATCTGGGGACTGAGGAGACAAGTTGCTCAAGTTTAGGGATAGGAATGTTAACCCATTCTTGTCTAATGTAGGATTCTAGTTGTTCAACTTTCTTAGGTCTTTTTTGTCATATCTTCCGTTTTATGATGCGCCAAATGTTTTCTATGGGTGAAAGGTCTGGACTGCAGGCTGGCCAGTTCAGTACTCTGACCCTTCTTCTACGCAGCCATGATGCTGTAATTGATGCAGTATGTGGTTTGGCATTGTCATGTTGGAAAATGCAAGGTCTTCCCTGAAAGAGACATCATCTGGATGGGAGCATATGTTGCTCTAGAACCTGGATATACCTTTCAGCATCGATGGTGTCTTTCCAGATGTGTAAGCTGCCCATGCCACACGCACTAATGCAACCCCATACCATCAGAGATGCAGACTTCTGAACTGAGTGCTGATAACAACTTGGGTCGTCCTTCTCCTCTTTAGTCCGAATGACACGGCGTCCCTGATTTCCATAAGAACTTCAAATTTTGATTCGTCTGACCACAGAACAGTTTTCCACTTTGCCACAGTCCATTTTAAATGAGCTTTGGCCCAGAGAAGATGTCTGCGCTTCTGGATCATGTTTAGATACGGCTTCTTCTTTGAACTATAGAGTTTTAGCTGGCAACGGCGGATGGCACGGTGAATTGTGTTCACAGATAATGTTCTCTGGAAATATTCCTGAGCCCATTTTGTGATTTCCAATACAGAAGCATGCCTGTATGTGATGCAGTGCCATCTAAGGGCCCGAAGATCACGGGCACCCAGTATGGTTTTCCGGCCTCGACCCTTACGCACAGAGATTCTTCCAGATTCTCTGAATCTTTTGAGGATATTATGCACTGTAGATGATGATATGTTCAAACTCTTTGCAATTTTACACTGTCGAACTCCTTTCTGATGTTACTCCACTATTTGTCGGCGCAGAATTAGGGGGATTGGTGAGCCTCTTCCCATCTTTACTTCTGAGAGCCGCTGCCACTCCAAGATGCTCTTTTTATACCCAGTCATGTTAATGACCTATTGCCAATTGACCTAATGAGTTGCAATTTGGTCCTCCAGCTGTTCCTTTTTTGTACCTTTAACTTTTCCAGCCTCTTATTGCTCCTGTCCCAACTTTTTTGAGATGTGTTGCTGTCATGAAATTTCAGATGAGCCAATATTTGGCATGAAATTTCAAAATGTCTCACTTTCGACATTTGATATGTTGTCTATGTCTATTGTGAATACAATATCAGTTTTTGAGATTTGTAAATTATTGCATTCCGTTTTTATTTACAATTTGTACTTTGTCCCAACTTTTTTGGAATCGGGGTTGTAATTTAATTTAATTTATCTAGAAGTTTTTCTCTATTTCTTTTCTCTGTTTATCTGTAATGATGCTGCTGGAATCTTAATTTCCCTGAGGGAACCCTCCCAAAGGGATCAATAAAGTTTTATCTAATCTAATCTAATCTAATCTAATCTAATCTAATCTAATCTAATCTAATCTAATCTATCTCCACTCATAGCTTGAGAACTGCCTTTGGGAATAAATATTCATGAAGAATATTCATACTACCTGATTGGCTGGCAGAAGGGGGGGGTGAGCAGTGGCTCATTATCATTTAAAGGAACAGGCACTCAAATTGGCTGGTTTGAACTGGGCTGTTTTGAACAGGGTGAGAAGGGAGCTGTTGTATTTTTCCTTGTGGTATTTTGACTCATGAATGTCCCAGACATTGCATTTAAGACCTGAGGGAACTGTGTCAACTAGTGGAAAAGGGGTATGTCTGTGAAGATTCTCAGTCATCCAGGTCATAGTAAACTGTGGGTGGTAGAGAGCAACTGAACTTGCTTGCAAGTCCAGTTGCTCCCTTTTACCACCCACAGTCTAGACATCTCCCAGATCTTTTGGGTAGTTGCTAAGGATGTGCTAGAGACCCTCTTCCGAAGCAAAGAGGGCATGATGGTGAAAGTACAAAATATTGTAATATTGAGATTGTAGATGACCTTGATCAAAAACTTTGTGCTCTGGGGGTCTGCCTGCCAGTTGTCTGTTCAGATGATCTTCAATCTCATATCTTGTCCAGGCTCCTTGCTGCTGACTTGCAGGCATATGCTTCTCCATGCCCTCTTGTACTTTCTGTACTTGTCTCCATCTGTTCTTGTCTCATTAGGCCTTGCAGAGCTTCATCTATTAGCCACTATCCCCACTATTCCTCTTTGCCTCAGTCCTACCTCCATTTGGCATTGTGGTCCTTCTTGCCTGTCTGAATCTTGATGCTTATCATCACAACCTCAGGGTCTCTGGACTCATTGTACTGCAGTGCTTCTCATGTATGTAATGCTATGAAATCCTCTGTGGTGCTGTTAAATGGAAGCTGCAGTTTGTTGCTTCTCCCATATAGAGCTACTCTGCTTAGGCTGCATGGCAGACCCTGTCACCTTTTGGTTGCTGAATACTTTTCTCACCAAAGCATGTTGGTAAGCCTTGAACCTTCCATATAAACCAGTCTTCTTTCCTCTTTTGTGCTTTTCTGATCAGCTGTGTGAAGCCAATCATGTGTTCCAAGCTGCCTGGTATGTCTGGAATCCCCCCTTTCTGTACAGTACTGTTGTGTCAATATAGGCATTCTGGGGGAGAAACCCTCTTAGCTGTTGAGACAAAATACTGAAAAATATCTTGCCACTTCCTCTGAGCCCTGAGATGGCTCTAAACCTCTATACTCAGTATAATCTAAACTTTTATACTTGGGGTCCATATACCCTCTGCACACATCCAGTCCTTGGCACCTCTTCCCCACTGGCAGATGACCTTCAAGAATATCTGAAGCAATTGGAGGACCCTTGGAGATTGTGTACATGTGACAAAAACATCATTATCATCATCATCATCATCATCATAAACTTTGTAATCTGTGCTGGGTTGTGGGGAAGATTTAGCTTTGGCTGTTTTAACAACCTCTTGAACAACTTCCTTAAAAGAATCCATATCAAAATTCACTGATGGGGTGGGCTTATGAAGGTCTTTTGATGTCCTACTCATACTGCCTTGCTGAGACGCTCAAAGAATCAGTCAATTTCCTTTTTACCACTTGCAAGGCATCTGCTGTGCTTCTACCTAGACAGCTTTTTGTAAAAAATTAACATTTGTTATAAAAACTGTATTCTTTGACATTTCTCTCCTCTACTTGGCCACACCTTTCAGAAGAGATGCTGCTGGTGATTTCTGATATTGCCTGGAGTTAGGTTTTAGTGTCATACTTAGCTGCTACTTCTATAATTCAGTGGGATATTTCGCAAAGTGGTGCCAGTCACTCTTGCTGGCTGAAGACCACATGACCAGTTGGAATCCATGTGCAATGATGAAGTAGCCTTTGGCCCTTGGAGGTTCTGTGGGGTGAATGTGTGTTGTATTGATCTCTCCTTTCTCAAAGATTTCATTCTGGCCGAGGAGTGGAGCTTGTTGCAAATACATCTTGAGTTTCTAGTTGTAAATCCTTTTGTTTGGATTATCTTTGTAGGTCTGTCCTCATTAGCTCATTCTTCTTCCTTCCTGGGCCCCTCTGGGGGTATAATATGAAAGTGTAGGTTCTTCCTCACAGAAAATGCAAGCTGAACTGCTACCACTTCCTGCCCCAATGAGTCTCCTGCGTCCCCACTGTTTTGGTTGTCATTGAGCATGACTGGCTAAGCCAGATTTGCTTATAAGGAGGTACATGTACATCCAAGGATGCACTGGGACACATCATAAATTATGTTTCTGACCCAATAATGTCAGTGAACCAAACATGCCTATTATCTGATATCAGAGCTCTGAAAATCCCCTATGATTTGTTGTATAATAAAACCAGTGCTTCTTTAACACTTTGTTCCTTTCACATTGTCACACAACTTGCATATACTGTATTTTGTTCTTTGTATGTTTATTTTTGTGAAGGATCCCTACCTCTATATTAATTTTTAACCCTGAAGCTCCATGACTTCACAGAAACTCACAGGCTGAGGACAAAAATAATTTAGTGGTGGTATTTTCTGTGAACCTTCCAATCATGAGAGCTTATTTCATCCTATGCTCTTCTTGACTATGTTTATTATTCAACAGCCTTGCTAAGGCTGCCCTTAGAAAAGTGCAGATCGAAGAATCCAGACATTTATGTGTTCTACCTGGTATTTCTTAACTGTAGAGGATTGTGCTTAGGCTTTTAAAGAAGTTGACTAATTGCCAAGTTCTGTCTGAACTTTTAGTGTGAACTGTGCAGAACACTGAATACAGGGACCACTGTCTCACATACATACTTTATTAAAGATGCCTTTTATACTTTACCATCTATAAAGTTCCAGTCAAACTTTGAACACACTTTTTAGTTCAATGTTTTTTCTTTATTTTTATTAATTAAAAGTAAATTGTATTAATTAATTATTAACTAAAATTCATGTTATCTAGCAATGATGAATGTTGTTTCTCTTTACTTATTTGAGCGGTTCTTGATATAATATGGATTCCTACAATTGTGGAATAGGCCTATTTACTGTATTTTTATTGTTTACTATTTACAGTTTGATCTTGGACGTATTAAGAAGCCAAGAAATTGCACTAATTAACTTTTGATGAGGCACACCTGTTAATTGAAAAGCATTCCAGGTGACTATCTCATGAAGCTGGTTAAGATAATGCCAATAGTGTGCAAAGTGTCATCAAGGTAAATGGTGGCTACTGTGAAGAATCTAAAATATTAAAGATTTTGTTTTTCTTAACACATTTTTGTTTACCACATAATTCCATATATGTTCCATATGTTACTTCATAGTCTTGATGTCTTCAGTATTGTTCTACAATGTAGAAAATAGTCAAAATACAGAAAAATCTATGAATGAGTAGGTGTGTCCAAACTTTTGACTGGTACTGTATATAACTGACGATAATTTCAGAGCTATTATTGCACTCTTGAACAAACTAATCTATATCAATGGGCAAGCATAAAGATCAGTGATTTATTTGCATTTTGTGAAATATCTGCATTCCCCCCTCCCTTTTTATCACCACTGACTTAGAATCTATAGTGCCTACTGCAGTTTATAGTGCATGCACAGGTGTGTGTGTGTGTGTGTGTGTGTGTGTGTGTGATGATTAACCACCCCTTTTCCTGGAAACATAGGCAGGCCTGGACGCAAGTGCTCAATAAACCACTTTATTCTTCTCCTCTCACACAGCGCTGAGTGAGTACATTGTGAAAACAGAAAATGGCCTGTTGTGACATTAATTTTTTTTCTGCCCAGTGCTGCACTACCGTGGGTACAGAATGTGCAGCTGGTGAACATTTTAAGCTAACTGAAAATGTGAATCTGAACAGACACTTCAAACTATTTGCTCTCTATCCCAATTATCACATGCACAGTGAAGGCCAAAAGATTACATACACCTGGGCTAAAGACGTTCAAACTCAATTTTTCACAACTCCAAACATTTCATTTCCTGTGTTATGTCAGTTTACATACACATTGTTAGGACTTGGTGGCATTGCTTTTAATTGCTTGAACTTGAATCACAATCTTCAGGAGGAGTCTTACACAAACTTCTCACAATACTTTGCCAAAGTTTTTGTTCATTCCTCCTGACAGACCTGGCGTAACTCAATCAGGTTTGTGGGCCTCCTTGCTTAGACGTTTTTTCAGTACTTCAGTCCACAAATGATCGAAGATTCAGGTCAGGGCTTTGTGATGGCCACTCAATACTTTCACTTTCTTGTCTTTAAGCTATTTTGCTGCAATTTGGAGGCATGCTTAGGATCATTGTCCTACTGGAAGACCCAGTTACAACCAAATTTTAACCTTCACAACATGATGATCCCACCCCATGCTTCACAGTTGGGATGGTGTTCTTTGGTTTAAAAACCTCATACTTTTTCCTCTGTACATAGTGCTGATCATTATGTAGAAACAGTCCAAGTTTTTGTTTCATCTAACCAAAGAACACTCCTCCAAATGGCTGGTCATCACCTGAAATCTTCAGTGTGGCTTTTTAAAAGCATTTTTTTTTTTTATTCCAGTCATGGAGTAGGGTCTTCTTCTTTGCATGACATTGACCATACTGATCTGTCACTGATTGTTTTAACAGTACCTCTGATGTGAACAAAGTAGATGTCCTAATTTAGTTACTGAAAGAAATGTATGGTAATATGAAATATGTGGAGTTGTGAAAAACTCAGACTGGATATCTTTAACCAAGGCATATGTAAAACTTTGGCTCAAACTGTATGCACAGTCATTTCTACTCAAATCTCTCTTAGCTGTATATCACTGCATAGGGTGTTTTTTTTTTTTTTTACCTATCCCATTGTTTCTTTTCATACATAAAAAGAAATACATTGTCAGAGCACAGGCTTGTATATTTATATATGGGCCACTGTGTTTTGAAAGCAAGTGACTGCTACTCTGCTCACTGAATACTGAGCGTTTACAAGAAAATCATATGAAGACAGAATGGATCACTCAAAAGAATTTAAAATATAACTACTTTGACAAAAGATCTTCAATTTCACCGTACAATTTATGATCCATGGCCTAGGATGTCACCGCATTGTTGCAGATTGTTTTTCAAACATAACACAATGGAATATTGATTGCATCTTGGTGACTCGCTACTTAGCGCAGAGGTTTCTGGGAAGGGTGAGCTGACTCTTTAAAGAAATTTGTGTTTGAGCTGAAAAGACAAATATGAGATGAAAGATCAGAATTTCAGCTTGATCTCAGACCCAAATAAAGTAGAGATGTCAAAGTATATTACTGGTCTGCTTGATTTTCTAAGTGAAATTAATTGCTGATGTCTCCAAGCATATAAAGAGATGGGGATAGGGAGATGGAGCATTAAAAGAGAAAGGATACTTGACAAGTAATCTACCCTCCACAATGAATTGTCTCACCTACAGAACATGAGCATACTTTTGTTATATTATGAACTGCCAAATCTATTTCAACCAAAAGGTACAGGTTCTTTACTAGTACCTAGAATAATGAAGACTACTTCAGGAGTCAGAGTTTTTTCCTAAAAAGCCCCCAGCTATAGAACTCTTTTTCAAGTATCCATTAGTGGCAACAGTGCTATTCCTTCATCTGCTGGAACACTCAACTGTGTGAGCCCATGGCACTTCTGTTACAGGTGGAGATCCATGAACACTGAGCTACAGTGGATACTAGACTACATTACAAGTGGCAATCATGTTACGTAATGTATTATACTATCAAATAATTTTTACATTATAATATGCTTAATTTTTAATTCACACATGCAACTAAAACCAGCTTACATAATCAACTCCATAGACCAATACACTGGAAAGATTAAAATAAAAAACAAAACAAAATAAAAAATAATTATACAGTAACGTATAATTGAGGAACACCAGATAATCAGTGTCAAGATGCTTTTTTTTTTATCAAAGAATATGCCTTTTCAGCTTTATTTAATAAAAATATGATCTTGTCAGCTTTATTTAATTACTTTTGCAGATTTATTTAAGAGACAGCATTGTGGCCCAGCAGGTAGCAATGCTTCCTTACAGTTCTTGAGCTAAGTTGCTCTAATGTTCTCACCTTGTATGCCTGGATTTCTTCTGGGTTCTCTAGTTTCCACCCACCTCCCGAAAATATTCCCCAAAATAGAAACTCTTGTTGTTCAAGAATTTAACACATGACCTAATCTATCTGTTAAAACTGTATTAGCTATATTTTGTGTTTACTTAGCTAATAAATACAGCTAGCTATTGGCGTGTAACCTATTTTATATAATTGGAGCAACTAGCAACCAAAGGTTCACTTTAGTTTACTTTAGTTAACATTTGCTCATATTTATGATTCTTTCTTGTATTTTACTTTCAAGATTTAAAGTAATCCTAAGAGTTGTTCTTAAAAACATATTAGTGTGATGATAATTATCTGAAATCTGAGTGTGTAGGGCTAAATGGTCCAAAATCCAGCTGGCAATGATTCTGGAAGAAAAAGATAATTTTGACTATACGCCATTTTGACTATACGCCATATTTTCCAAGAGACAGCCAGTTTTTAAATTCGAAAACAAGAGAAGTGCCCCGGGTGGCACGGTGGTGTAGTGGTTAGCGCTGTCGCCTCACAGCAAGAAGGTCTGGGTTCGAGCCCCGTGGCCGGCGAGGGCTGTGCGGAGTTTGCATGTTCTCCCCGTGTGCAGGTTAGGTGAACTGGTGACTCTAAATTGACCATAGGTGTGAATTACGGTCTGTGTCAGCCCTGTGATGAAAGGGTGTAGTCACTCTTTCGCCCGTAGTCAGCTGGGATAGGCTCCAGCTTGCCTGAGACCCTGTAGAACAGGATAAAGCAGCTAGAGATAATGAGATGAGAAGTGCCCCCCAGCGGCCAATTTCTGTAAGGTTACATTGTACTTGATAGTGTCTAGATAGACACACAATCCAAGTTTGTTTGTTTTTTTTAATTAGATAAATAAAAGAATATAAATTCTGCCAAATGCCTGCCAAAAGCAGTTTGGCTGATGGTGCATTTAGCACTTATAGATTATGCACATGAGGAAAAGATCAAATGGGCTCATGTGTTCTTAAAGGTTTTTTTTTAATGTTTTGCTTGCTTGCTTACTTTTTGTTGGGCCAAAGAATCTGCACCATTTCTAGTCCTCATGGACAAAAATCTTTTAGGGATCAAAATCTAAACTGCTATGCTGTAGCGCCCACTTGAGGCCAATTTCCTGAGTAGAAAGAAGGAATACTACCCGCTAACCATGTGAATAGGGTTTCACCTAGGGGTGTAACAATACACTCCGGTCATGATTCGATTCACAATATTGGCTTCACGATTCTATACAAATCGATTCTTACAATATTTTGAATAAAAATTTGAATGAGGAAAAAATGTCTGAAAAGACTCCTTTTTTATTTCTGAATCATAAACAATGCAAAACAATGTGATTTTTTGTTTGTATAAAACTAAATAAAATTTTAAAAATGGCTACAAACAGAGGTTTAATGTTGTCAACAAATTGTACTACAGATTCACCATATTTTAAAAATACAGTACATTTATAAATACTCCCAAAACTTGATTGAAAATTTGGGAAAATTATTAATTTTAAACATAATCAGCTCCACAGCAGCGCCTGAGGTGTCATTTTAACTGGAAATAGAGCTCCAAAGTAGGCTAAATTGATCACAAAATCCAAGATGCACATCCTCATGTTTTTGCATTGTGATGCATCATTACACCCCAAGTTTAGCACTACATGTTTAGACTACTACAACTTCTACTTCTACTACTACTACTATCCTAAATAGATGCACATCAATACACAGTCATGCTCATGGAACACAGTACCAGAATAGATAAATTTATCAGTAACTACTTTTATAGTTGAAACGATTGATTCATGGATAGATTCATTGAACAATTGGGCAAAATTCTGTATTTCACATTCAAACTAAGAAGCTTTATAAAAAACAAACAAACAAACAAACAAACCAGTATGGCTGATAACCTGCAGCGTTAGGCTGATTTTGTGGGGGCCATCATCTGGTAAAACACAGACAGCACTGTTATTCCTGCATGATGTGAGCAAGAATGGTAAAAATATATCTTCCAAAACACCATGTCAATCATGCATACATCTGAAGACATATGACTGTCATGGAACCTTTAACATAATATTAGCTTTTATTAATCCAAGCAAACTGTTACATTAAACAGTTACATAAGTTACAAGGTGTACACCTTAAAATTATTTTCATCTTTTGTTTGTTTCTTCTTTTATTTTCTTATCTGGAACATAGAAACAGCTAATGTTTAGAAATGCAGGCAAAAAGTAGTAACGGCACAGTACATTCATCAACTCAACAAAATGTCTATACAAACCATAAGGCAGGAGAAGGAGAAATGTATGGCCAGGATATTTCTGTCAGAAAACAGTCAGTTGATACTGTAATGGTCTGATTCCTTATTGATTTAAATACACCATGTACAGCCCACTGAAAGCTAGAACCCTGAAAAAACGTCTTGCCTAAATCTGTCGGCACCATTTAAACACCTTCCATTTTTTTCCATATCTTTACAGAAAACGAGCATCTTAACCACATTTTCTGTCTTATTAGAATCATACAATGACAGTACATATGACTGTGAAAAATGTAACATTTTTGTAATGAGAACATAATTTTTTTTTCTTAAGTAGGGCATAGTCCCCCTCATTTCACATAGGTGTTTACTGGCCTATTTAAAATGTGAAATGTCTTTTTTACATGAAGTTAAAAAACAAAAAACAAACCAATAATAAAATAAACCAGATGGTGGCAGCATTGCCTTAGGCTTGAATAAGATGACAGCTGCATTGCCCCTTTCTAAACAGTGGATCTTTGTGGTCCCTCCTTGAAATTAGTTACATCAGCGTAATTTCAATTAATTGTAAAATAGAATTGTTAAAACCCTTGACAACGTCAACATGAGTTGTTGTCAGCATGTTGTACAAAAAAACATGAGCGCAAACATCCAGAAAAAAAAGACACAAAGTTTCCTGAAATATACCACATGGAGAACCATGGAAGAGACACACAGAGAAAACAAGAAATTTTTTTCTTAAAATGGTAATTTCTTAATCATTCCATCCTAAATATTCAACTACTTCTTTCCTCTCCTTCACTCCATCCAGTCAACCTCATCGAACTCAGAGTCATCTTCTGAGTCGCTGTACTCCACAGCGATGCGTCGGGACAAGATGGTGGCTACGTCATTGCCTACACGCTCATGCTTTGCCTCCTGTTCCCTTTGCTCCTCGACCTTCCTCAGCTGGATACCTGTGAGAGGAAGATACAAACAGAAAGTCACTCTAGATTTGCTCAAATCCATTTATTAAGTATGACAAGTTCTACACACTTTATAAACGGTCTCTTACTTATTCCCAAAACAGACTAAACAAGCCACGGAGTATGCACAAAAATAATAAACAATCTACTAAATATGTCCAAAAAGATTAAACAGCCTACTGAATATGCTTAAAAATGTGCCTAAACAAATCGTTCACAGTTACCAAAGCAGACTAAACAATCTCAAAGAAAAAAAAAATATTGAACAGTCCATTGAATAACTGTGGGTGGTAAAAGAGAGCAACTGGACTTGCTTGAAGATTCTTGAAGATGTTTCACCTCTCATTCTTCAGTTCTGTCTGAATAATAGGGAGTATCAGGTATTTATCCTCTCATGGATGAAAAGCTCATCTAAAGTGTCGTTGAGTCATCCTGTTGGTGTGGGTCACTGGGGGCTGGATGTGAACAGCCTCGAGAGTCGTTAGGGTGATCAATGGATTGCCCGGGCGATCCATTGATCACCCTAACGACTCTCGAGGCTGTTCACATCCAGCCCCCAGTGACCCACACCAACAGGATGACTCAACAACACCTTAAGCCTCGGTCACAACTGGCCGTACGTGCTCCTACGGCCGGTCTACGTGCAAAAAACACAAGAAACACATGGAGGGCGCGCGTGAAACGCACGGAGGGCGCGCGTGTGACGTGCTGATTTTCGAGCCGTAGACTGGCCGCAGACTGGCTGCAGAGGTTCTTTGTCATGATAAACAAACTCTACGGGCGCTTATGTTTTTTTCAGGTTGCAAGACAAACTTACGGCCAACATGCGTCTTTCTCCACAAACAAAAAAAAATGCAGCGATTTGGGAAACGCCAAAAATCGCACAGCCAAAAAATCGTACGTCCGGTTGTGACCTAGGCTTAAGATGAGCTTTTCATCCATGAGAGGATAAATACCTGATACTCCCTATTAGTCAGACAGAACTGAAGAAGCCTTTCGGATGAGAGGTGAAACGTCTTCAAGAATCTTCAAGCAAGTCCAGTTGCTCTCTTTTACCACCCACAGTTACTATGACCTGGATGACTGAGAATCTTCACAGACAAGTCCATTGAATATGCTCAAAAACTCCTATTACCTTTACGAATGGCTTCTAATAGGACACTGCGGGCATCGCTGATTGGCGGAAGGTTTGATGGATGTCTTTTGACTTCGTGACCCGAGTGAGTGGACGGAGATGAAACCGGGAATGAAGGCACAGGGGGTGGACCTGGAGGCTGACAAGGGGGGGAGCTTCGGGCTCCTGGGTGAGGCAAAGGAGGAGGTGGTGGAGGAGGAGGTAAGACAGTGCTGTCTCCCATGCCAGGAAGCAAGACTTTGTCTTGTTGCAGTCGGGCTGGAGAAGAATGAAGAGGTGGAGCCACAGGAGGAGGGGCGGGGTGTAATACACCAGGGGCAATCTGAAGGGGTGCAGGAGGAGGGGGGATAGCAAGGGGTTGCTGGGAAGGTAATGGTGGGATTGGCGGTGGTGGTGTGCTGCGCATGCTTGAACCTGATATGGCGGATGGGAGAGGAGGAGGGGGTGGGGGGAGTGGGGGAGGAGGGGGCGGAGCATTGGGGTTCAAGAAGACAGGAGTGCGGGCTGGAGACTGAGGATGACTGTCGGAGAACCCTGAACTGGAGCTGAAAGAGAAATAAAAACCAAGACTGCTCTTTTCAAAAGAGAACTAGGGCACCACTTAACAACTGATTTTGATGATTAATTAATCTATTGATTATTTTATGCATAGTTGCATTTTTTAACATATATCAAAATATTCAGTTCGTAATACTGCATTTCTCTGCAGCATTTCAAACAACTAATACTACTACAGATCTATTAGCTATGCTCAATGAAATGTCACTACAATAATGTTGCAATTCAACATTATTTACATTTATCAATTATTATTATTATTATTAATCTGTCAGAGCATAAGAATATTTTCAAAAATCATCATACTTGTTGGGATCTGAAGATTGAACAC
Source organism: Neoarius graeffei (assembly GCF_027579695.1). Taxonomy (NCBI): domain Eukaryota; kingdom Metazoa; phylum Chordata; class Actinopteri; order Siluriformes; family Ariidae; genus Neoarius; species Neoarius graeffei. Next base: position 28,656,944 of record NC_083570.1, read on the forward strand.
TTAATTTTCAACAAGCTATGGTTCATATTTCACACTATTAATGTTCTTGAAGTTTCTATGTGTTCAAAGCAAAACAAATCACCATGAGACTCATGAACAGTGTGAGAAACCCAACGTCTGAGCTTATAGTGCTCTGGGAGTTTTGTACTCATTTTATTATCTTAAATAAAAGAAAAGTACATAAAGAGAGAGAATGAGAAAGAGAGCAGGATTGCAAGAGGGAAGAGAGTTAAAGGTATAAATCATGTTTTAAACTGGGTCATTCCTTGCTACAAAGCCAAGATGGAAAAACTTCTGGAATGAAAGAGAAAAGTGCAGCTGCGTCATGGTGCATAGACAAAATACCATCTTTAAAAAATTAATACTTTTGTGTTTTGATCATTGTGTTTTTATTACAGCACAGCTGAATTCTCAAATCTGTTTGTTCAAAAGTTATTGATTCATTTTTTGACAGTAATTCTGGCTGTATTTCATATCACAGGTTAAACTGTTCATTCTAATACACTATCGTTGCTATAGTAACAACAAATTCACAGGTTTATCTTAAAAGAAAGTGGCGAAGCATGCACAAATTCAGTCATGAGCATGTAAGATGTGGGGAGAGGGGCAGAGCTTCCATGTAACGTCAGTGAATATCAGAGATCTAACTACCTGCACAATTCATTCCATATACATTGCCTCATCTCCTGTTTTATTGTGGAGAATAAAGCTGAGCTTTTGTCTAGGGGAGACAACCCAGATTAAAAAAAAAAAAATCTCAACACTCAGTTGGATAGTGGTGATGTGTGGAGTTGCGACCCCATCACCTTACCCTTTTTTCGCATTGTAAAGTTACATGCTGTGGAAGGTTCAACAACTACAAATCCTATACTTCCAGTCCCGGGAGTGGACAGGAATCCAGCCATCGATGCTAGTGCTGGTCAGCCTCCAGGACAACCATATGATGATGGGTCCTCAAATCCCATGGGAAGGGGCTCGTCTGATCCCAGCACTAAAACCGAGGCACTACTGTGATGCAGGAAAACCTATTATATGGCTACCTTCAATGCATGCACAATCCGAGAAGAATCTAGAGCAAAGGAGCTGTCATATTGTGCACGCTTGCTTGGCATTGAGATACTGGGAATTCAGGAACATCGACTAGTTCACCAAGCTGAGCTCAAATTTTGTGGTATTGAAGACAACTTTCTTGTCACCTTGTCCGCTTGGAGAAATGAAGCACAAGCTGCGGTGGGAGGGGTAGGCTTCCTTCTTAAGCCAATATCTCACTGGGCTGCAACAGCTTGCAACAAATTGCAAACGTCATTCGCGAGAGGGTTTCAAAATTGTCTTGAAACATTCGCGGGGCTTCTCAATTTCCTTGCATGAGTCGCAAAGTGTCGCTCCTTCGTCGCTGAAATTTTGAACATGTTCAAAAAATGTGTGCGACAAAATTTCTCTCAAAATAGCTGCAAATGCATCGCTGGTGTCGCAAAGCCGTGGCAAACCCTTCTCAAGTGAGGTTTCCTCTACTTCCCTGCCTGCTGAGGGAAAGCGGGCTGCGACAGCCTGCAACTAGTTGAAGACACAACAATTGCAATAAAATATGTGAATATCAATTGAGTGTGATTCCAAGTGACAATTGTCACTAATTCGCATATTTTATCACAATTGTTGTGTCTCCAACTAGTCGCGGGCTGTCGCAGCCCAGTGAGATACTACCTTTAATAGTAGGGCTAAGAAAGTGTTATGTGATACTCGCTCATATTCCCTACGGGTTCTATTCTCTCAGTTTGTGGGCAACCCGGCTACTACAGTGATAGTTGCTTACTCTCCCACATACATCTCAGAAGCTAGTGAGACTGAGCAGTTCTACGATGTCCTACGCGCAGCTATTCAAGACACACCTGCTCATAACTTTCTCGTCATCCTTGGTGACTTCAACGCTAGACTCAGTCCTGAGGACACACATTTTCCATTCCATGATGCCACAAACAGAAATGGTAAATATCTGGTTAAACTTTTGGTAAAGTACAACCTAATTGCAGTTAACACCAGCTTCAAAAAAAAAAAACCTCAGCAAGAGATGGACTTTCTTGGATCAGACCTCCGAAGTTAAGTGTCAACTGGATTACATTCTTGTTAGAAAGAAATGGTGCAATAGCATCCTCAATACTGAGGCATACAGCAGCTTTGATAACCTGGGCTCTGACCATCATGTAGTATCCATGAGAACGTGCCTGAGTTTGCGGACGCCGAAGCAGAGATTCAAATGTGTCTGCTATGACTGGAAGTGTTTTGCGGTGAAACCTGACCTGCAAGCCCAGTACAGCGTTGAAGTCAGAAACTGCTTTCATCTTTTGGCAGACGACACTGAAGATCCTACTGTGAATTACCAGAAATTTATAGATGCAAATGTGGCTGCCATCAACGCCTGTGTTGCATAAAGAGAAATCACATAATCTAAAATGTTCTTTGCATTCTGAAGTGGTAGCTGCCAGGGACAGTCTGAGGAAGATTCTAGTGAAATCTAATTCTCGTAGTCCTGTAGAACAGGAGAGGGATATGCAAGTACTGGACCTTGCAAGGAAAACTCTTTATGATGTGTACCATCAAGTGCAAGCTGAAGACCTGGAGGAAAAGGCCAGTAGGGTGGAGACCGCAAATGCCAACAAGCAGTATAAATGAGGCCTGGGTGGTCATAAACAAAATCACTGGTCGCAGGAAAAAATCGAAGCATGGACATGTGGCAGGGGCTAGCAAAGAAGAGCAAATCTCCACTTGGTTTTCCCACTTTAAGAATCTGTTGGGGAATGCACCAGCTGTGGATGACCCTGAGAAGGACATAGCCGATGTCTTAACAAATCTAGACATCGAAGATGGCCCATTTTCCATAGAGGAACTAAAGTGTGCCAAGAGCTCTATGAAACTAGGAAAGAGTGCAGGGCCTGACAATATCCCTCCTGAAGTCATAAAGACCTGTGACCTGGATGATATTATACTTTTCTTCTGTAACCAGCAGGGCTTTGAACTGGTTCAAGGAACGAAAACGAAAACCGGGAACTTTTTCTATTTCACATGGAACAGAAACGAAACCAGAAACTTTATTATTTTTTATGTTCCGGAACAGAAACGCTTATTAAAAATAATGGTAACTGGTTAATACCGGTTTTTATTTCGTTCCTCAAAGTTTCCGTAGCCTACAAATAAAAAAGCCATTCTTCTCCTGCGCAAGTTTCTATGACCCGCTGGGGTTCACTTCCTGTGTGACGTTCGCTGACTGAATGGAGAGAGCGGGAAGGTGGACTACTATCACGTCTCCATTACTGAGTGTCTGAGCAAAGAAGAGCCTGAACGTTGCAACCTCCCTATTGGCTGTTTGTAAAAATGTATCAATTGTTGCCCTTCCCACGGGAATCATCGCGGGCTCGAGAGACGAGACCTGACGAGTTAGTTCGTTGGTAGCAGAACAAAATGTCTGGACACAAATCGGGTTTTCATAAAAGGAAAGAAAATAAATGGAGGGTTGAAAATACAAAAAAGGAGGCAGAAAATGCAAAACGAGTTTTAAGGTAGGACAAATGGTTACTTTTTAAGGCAGCCCGCCGTGGCTGCAGGCTTTCAGTTGTGTCATTGAATGGTTACTTTTCTGAGGCAGGCAGCCACGCCGTGGCTGCCTGCCTGCAGGGTTTGCGCGATGTTGCACCCGGGTCCAGATTAGGGCAGAACCGGCCCTGGCTACATTTCAGGTGTAGTTTGTTTTATGTATGCATGTACTTGCATAGATGTGTACTTGGTCTTCCAATATGGCGCCTAACAAAATCTCGCGATGCGGTGACGTCATGCGGTAGCCCTCTATAGGGCCTGACTCGCCTTTGGTAACACACTAAACGAATTATCTTTCATTTTTGGCACTTTTTCTGTTTGTGTAGATGGGAAGACATACTGAGAATCCAAATCGCCAACATTTGAAATAATAATTGTTTTGAATTATTTCTTGTCTTATTTAATGAAGAATGTAATAGAATTAGCCTACATTTGGCTTAAGCTGGATGAGACAGAGACATAACTTTTTATAGACATTTGTTAAACCGCTGACAGGGAACGTAATTAACCATTCCGGGAACGAAATTTTTTTGTTCTAACCGGTTCGGGAACATCTATTTAATGGTGGAACCCAAAACCGGAAACGTTAAAATTCCGTTTCTGTTCGGAACGAACCAATAGGAAAAAAATTCTGGTTCAAAGCCCTGGTAACCAGGCATTCATGCATGGCTCCGGACCGAAGCAGTGGTCCCTCTCCAATATCCTACTTGTGCCAAAATCGGGGACTCTAACAAACATGGATAACTATCGTGGCATAATTTTAACTTGTGTCATTGCAAAGATCTACAACCGTATGATACTAAACTGCATCCGCAACCCCACTGACCCCCATCTTCGGGACAACCAAAATGGATTCCAGGAAAACAGGACAACAGTTAGCCACATTTTGGCTCTGCGGAGAATCCTAGAGGAGGCCCGAAAGAACAACCTATCTGTCATGCTCACATTTCTGGACTTCAAGAAGGCCTTTGATATCCTGCTCAGTTGAATTAACTCACGAGCCTAGATCAAGGAAAAATGATCAAGATCCTCAAGGCCTATGCCATTCCATCGATGCTACAATAGGCAATTGGTGTTAATCTGCCTGCTGGTGAGCTTGTGCTGTGGGAGCCTCTCTACAGTTGCAGAAGTCGAGGCAGTCCCCCCGCAACCTTCATCAACACCCTGAAAAGGGACGTGGGTGCAGCCAGTACAGCTGAGCTAGCCAAGTGCATGGCTGAGGACTGGGGCTCCAAGCATGTGACTCGGCTGAGGCTGCCATGATGTGTGATGATGATTTGATGTATTTTTGACTGATAACTTGAAAATTGTAAAATGTGTACCGATCACTGGATATTGTAGCAGTGCAATATCTTGTAGGGACAAAAAAAATTTTTATTGCACAAGCTAGTAGTGAAACAATGTGTGAGGAAAATTAATTTAACATTTATGGAAGGAGTCTCCAGTATCAGCACCTAATTTCTGACATCATTCTTCAGGACAGAAAGATAAACAATATTTTTTGTTGTCTTATTGACTTCAAGTTACAGAGATTAACTTGTTATAGCTGTTATAATGTAAGTGATAACAGGCAACTTGTCTTGCGGACGTTCCACAACGTTAAATGTAGCTATAAACAGATAAAGTATTCATTAATAAATTTAAAAAATTTTAAATGTTGGCATTTTGATTTGGTATACAAGGAATAAAACATTTTAGGACTTGTTGCTTTAGGGGAATAATCAACTTTGATGTAGTAACAGTTCTTTGACTTTGCATCACACCACCCTGTCCTTGATTATTTTCCTATAATTATGTTGTGCTCCTTACATGTACATTATAAAGGCCATTTAAACCCAAATATAAAACTAAGCTTAAAATTAAGCTTATTAACTCCAGTAAAAGGTTGTTTTAGTTCATATAAAGCTGCCTTTTTTTTGACAAAAAATGACATTCAAACAATTCTAACAAGCATTTAACCAATCAACAATTTTTAAGCTGTGCACACCATGGAGGAATCCACTATGGAGAAAATTAACAGTCAAGCTGTTCATGCTGTGCTCAGTGTCAAGGACCTCAGCTGAATCTCCTCTCTAGGTAAAAATCTCCATTTCCTGTGGGAAATGAATAGACCAAGCCTCCCTCTCCTACTTTTTTTTTTCCAAGGAGACTTCAGAGAGCATCGTAAGCAGCTAGATTGCTGTTTGGTTTGGCAATTGCAATGTCTCAGCCCACAAGATCTTGAAGTGGGTGGTGAAAATAGCTGAGAACATCACCATGGTCTCACTTCTCTCCATTGAGGGCATTTATGATAAATGGTACATCTGTAAAGCCACCAGTATTCCCATGAGCCCTCCTACTTCTGCTGTCTAGCATTGAGGCCATTACTACAGACTCTAACAGCTTCTTCTACAAATTGCTTAGGCTCCAAGAACATGCCAGTGGATCGATCTCTCCCTCTTTTTTTTTTTTGCACACCAAAACTTTTATATTGCACTCATTTCCAACCCAGGACATTTTTACTCATATACTTATGACACTATGTTATTGGTACAATTAGGAAATTCAGTATTTTCCTAGCTATTTGATCATGTGCATTAGTACTGAAGAGTTTTCCAGTCCTTCAAAACAATTTCTGTCACCAGAAATATTTATCAATCTCCTGTTATGGTGACTACCATGTTTAGATCATATGACCATGTTGGCTTGAACAAAGCTGCCATAAAAGGTACACAAAGTTGCCATGATGTTTGGGACAAATGTCCTTTATCAGTGGTTCAAAAAAGCTGCAAGAGGTAAAACCAGTATACAGATAAACAAAAGTTTAAAAAAAACCTAATTTTGTATGTTTTCTGTCAGTTTACGTGGAATCAGCAGTTTGGGGAAAGTACAGTAGGGTGACCAGACGTCCCCGTTTTTGGTGGCCTGTCCCTGGCTGGAGCTGTCCTCAGAAATGTCCCTGGTTTTAACCATGAACAACAGACAGGGGGGAAAAAAATCGACCGAAAGATCTACCAGATTTCAGCAGATACCTCGCATGTTATTTTGTGGATCACTTTAACATGGGCTCAGGCCGATAGCAGAGATGTTCTAGAACAGTGCTTCTCAACCACTGGCCACGGCCCATTAGTGGGCCGCAAATTTTTTTCAAGTTTGAAGCCAAATACTAAATAGTTCAGGATGTCGTAGTATACCAAATCCAGTAGCTGGTTTGCTGAACACTTATCAAGTGGAATAAATACATTTGTGGATAAAGTAAAAAGAACAAGCCTTTGTTTTTGTCACATTCCTTCTCTACATTTAACACGCGCACACACACAGAGCGTGCATGCATACACACACACACACACACATATATATACACGCACAGAAAGAGAGAGAGAGAGCGCACACGTGTGCAATGGGCAGAATAAATAAATACGTTTGTGGGTAAATTATATGGATCTGTGATGCCTGCTGGAAGAGAAGAGCAGAGAGAATTGAGAGGCTGTGATTTGTTTACACCTGATACTAAAACTTGTAGCGTCCTAGCAACCATTGCGAAGATGCATACAAAAAGCCCAGAAACTCCTACTTACCTGGGCAAAAATGATACAAGATTTATCTTGTAGTTTCCTGATCCCCAAATCTTTAACCCAGCTACATATAAAAAGTTATACGCTTCCATGCTCTTCCAGGTTTTCATCTGTTTGCCCGTGTAGAACGATGTCTGCAGCAGGTAGTTTGAGATGTCGGGAAACTCAACGGATGGATAATTTTCCAACTCATAATGAATGAATGAATTAATAACTTTATTTAAACATGATAAGTTGATCAGTGCTCTAAATTGACCATAGGTGTGAATGAGAGTGTGAATGGTTGTTTGTCTCTATGTCAGCCCTGCGATAACCTGGCGACTTGTCCAGGGTGTACCCCGCCTCTCGCCCATAGTCAGCTGGGATAAGCTCCAGCTTGCCTGTGACCCTGTAGAACAGGATAAAGCGGCTACAGATAATGAGATGAGAGAAGTTGATCAGTGCTCTAAATTGACCATAGGTGTGAATGAGAGTGTGAATGGTTGTTTGTCTCTATGTCAGCCCTGCGATAACCTGGTGACTTGTCCAGGGTGTACCCCGCCTCTTGCCCATAGTCAGCTGGGATAAGCTCCAGCTTGCCTGTGACCCTGTAGAACAGGATAAGCAGCTACAGATAATGGATGGATGGAAGTTGATCAGCAGAGCTGGTGGGGTCGTGCATGTACAGATACAAATAATTACAAACACAAAATACTAAAAATATACACTATCGTTAAAAAAACTTTAAATCTGTTGATTATCTATTAATTATCTTCACATTAAGTTAATTACTAGTATGGATAACTTGTTTTTTTTTATTTAGTTATGGCTACAATAGGATCAAAGTTTATTCTAATAATGTCAAATTCAGCTAGTAAAATTTTCTTTCATAGGAAACAGCCTTCTTTGCTAATGTGTAAGGATCTATCCCATTGAGTGGTTTTTAATAACTTGCTTGTTTGCTGTACACAAACAGGCAATAAGTTCTTGTGTTAATCGAACAGACTCCACTTTTGGATCATTACTCCCTTTTGACTGAGAATGCCCTGCATGCATGGTTTTATGTTGGCTTCTGGTATATCCATACAGTTTTACATACAATACCTACAATTAAAAACAGTTTGTTTTTATTGCATTTATTTAATTCCTGGGCTCCCATCTGTAACAGGGAGTGATGCTGCATTCCATTAATACAGTTTACAATAGATTATTACATTCTAATAGAATAGATAAGCCAAAATAATTGGGAATCTATTTTTAATGGGCCCCGACACATTACAAGTATGAATAGGTGGACCTTAAAGTAGAAAACATTGAGAACCCCTGTTCTAGAACACCTCTGGCAATAGTTTTTCCAGTATTTTGATTGGTGGAGCTGAGGAACAACTTTTTATTGGAGCGCTGGAATCTTTGCTGAAACTAAAGTCATTCATTCAGCTTTGACAGTTCATCCGCTTCTGGACAGGTGAACCATTGTCTTTTCTAGTAGACCTAAGTGACATTGTTTGTCATCTATGTTACTTAACCGTTGAATGTGTAAACTACATTTTGCGATGCTGTATATGACATAACATTGCTTGTCACACTGTATTGAGATGTAGCGGTTGACTTAACAAACAATAGCCTGCTGCGGCCAATGCTAGCAGGAGAAAGCTCAGTGCAGTACCAGTCAGTCAGCTGAAGTTGTTGCTAGATGTAGCGTTGCTGTAACAAAAATTCAGCTGAGGTAAAATTGTAACAGTTCAATGGAATAATCTAGTTTACACACAAATTGGTGTACAACCCCAGTTCCAAAAAAGTTGGGACAAAGTACAAATTGTAAATAAAAACGGAATGCAATAATTTACAAATCTCAAAAACTGATATTGTATTCACAATAGAACATAGACAACATATCAAATGTCGAAAGTGAGACATTTTGAAATTTCATGCCAAATATTGGCTCATTTGAAATTTCATGACAGCAACACATCTCAAAAAAGTTGGGACAGGGGCAATAAGAGGCTGGAAAAGTTAAAGGTACAAAAAAGGAACAGCTGGAGGACCAAATAGCAACTCATTAGGTCAATTGGCAATAGGTCACTAACATGACTGGGTATAAAAAGAGCATCTTGGCGTGGCAGCAGCTCTCAGAAGTAAAGATGGGAAGAGGATCACCAATCCCCCTAATTCTGCGCCGACAAATAGTGGAGCAATATCAGAAAGGAGTTCAACAGTGCAAAATTGCAAAGAGTTTGAACATATCATCATCTACAATGCATAATATCATCAAAAGATTCAGAGAATCTGGAAGAATCTCTGTTTGTAAGGGTCAAGGCCGGAAAACAATACTGGGTGCCCGTGATCTTCGGGCCCTTAGACGGCACTGCATCACATACAGGCATGCTTCTGTATTAGAAATCACAAAATGGGCTCAGGAATATTTCCAGAGAACATTATCTGTGAACACAATTCACCGTGCCATCCGCCGTTGCCAGCTAAAACTCTATAGTTCAAAGAAGAAGCTGTATCTAAATATGATCCAGAAGCACAGACGTCTTCTCTGGGCCAAGGCTCATTTAAAATGGACTGTGGCAAAGTGAAAAACTGTTCTGTGGTCAGATGAATCAAAATTTGAAGTTCTTTATGGAAATCAGGGACGCCGTGTCATTCGGACTAAAGAGGAGAAGGACGACCCAAGTTGTTATCAGCGCTCAGTTCAGAAGCCTGCATCTCTGATGGTATGGGGTTGCATTAGTGCGTGTGGCATGGGCAGCTTACACAAGGTATATCCAGGTTCTAGAGCAACATATGCTCCCATCCAGACGACGTCTCTTTCAGGGAAGACCTTGCATTTTCCAACATGACAATACCAAACCACATACTGCATCAATTACAGCATCATGGCTGCGTAAAAGAAGGGTCCAGGTACTGAACTGGCCAGCCTGCAGTCCAGATCTTTCACCCATAAAAAACATTTGGCACATCATAAAATGGAAGATATGACAAAAAAGACCTAAGACAGTTGAGCAACTAGAATCCTACATTGGACAAGAATGGGTTAACATTCCTATCCCTAAACTTGAGCAACTTGTCTCCTCAGTCCCCAGATGTTTACAGACTGTTGTAAAGAGAAAAGGGATGTCTCACAGTGGTAAACATGGCCTTGTCCCAACTTTTTTGAGATGTGTTGTTGTCATGAAATTTAAAATCACCTAATTTTTCTCTTGAAATGATACATTTTCTCAGTTTAAACATTTGATATGTCATCTATGTTCTATTCTGAATAAAAGATAGAATTTTGAAACTTCCACATCATTGCATTCCGTTTTTATTTACAATTTGTACTTTATCCCAACTTTTTTGGAATCGGGGTTGTATTATTCCACAGAGTAACTGGCTATGTAATTCTGTAGGCTTATAGTAATGTTACCAAAGTGTCAGTAATTTGTATAATTTGTTGTGATGTACAGTGGACTACACATTTTGATTAAGGCTACTCACTTAGGCTAGGTTGTCAATTCAGCTATGGCTACAGTTTAGGCTATGGGAGATCGAGAATCATTTGTATCCTCAATAATAATAATAATAATAATAATGTTTTGCCATACCTTGACACTGCTTGAATTGTCGTAAACTGTTTATTTAAATTATGTGTTTTGTATATTTTTAAATACATTGTCCATTACTAACGGCATATATGGTAATTAATTTAATATATTTACTTTCATGAGTCTGAAACATCTATTTCAGCTAGCCTACAATTTAAGCATCTATAAATCTAAACTATGTCCCCATACCAGAGATTTTAACGTTAATTAAAGACAATGTTAACCTAAATCAGTTGAAGAATTGGCCTACAGTGCACACAGTGAGGAAAATCCCACTTTTTATGCAATGCATGATCAAAATACATGAAAACCAGAAATGTCCCCCCTTTTTATTACAAAGATGAAAATTGTGACAGTTCCTATGTATGGGCGGAGCACAGAAGACAGCAGGCCAGAACTGAGTTCACAAAACTCTTTATTTGCACTTTTCAGTCGCAAACACTCTCACACACACGCACACACATCAGCCGTCTGGTTCGTGAGAGCTCCCTCTGCTCTCGCTCTCCCTCCTTAAGTAGGGCGCGGTCACTGGGAAGACACACAAACAGGTTAATTGCTCTCAGGTGTAGTGATTCTGCCACTTACCTTCCCTGACTCCGCCCTCCTGTCACAGACCGGCGCTTGACCATGCCCCCGCTGCCACATACCCCCACCGCCCAACTCAGGCCGGGCGGCCGTCCGGCCTGCAGCCGACTCCCCCCCGACGGGAGAGGAAGTCCGCCGCGACCATCTGTGCCCCCGGCCTGTGGACCACCTTGAAATTAAAGGGCTGGAGTGCCAGATACCAATGGGTGATCCGCACATTGGCATCCTTCATGCGGTGGAGCCACTGGAGGGGCACGTGGTCCGAACAGAGGGTGAAAGGGCGCCCCAGCAGGTAGTACCGGAGGGCGAGGACCGCCCACTTGATGGCCAGACACTCTTTCTCTATGGTGCTGTAGCGCCCCTCACGCACCGACAGCTTTCTGCTGATGTACAGGACAGGGCGGTCCTCCCCCTCCACCTCCTGGGACAAAACCGCCCCCAGCCCTCTGTCCGACGCATCGGTCTGCAACATAAAGGGGAGAGAAAAGTCAGGGGAGTGTAAAAGTGGTCCCCCACACAGTGCAGCCTTTACCTCAGAAAAAGCCCGCTAGTATTGCTCCGTCCACTGGACCGGATCTGGTGCCCCCTTTTTAATGAGATGAGTCAGCGGGCTGGTGACGTCCGAATAATTAGGTATAAACCTACGATAATAGCCAGCCAGCCCCAGGAACTGTCTCATCCCCTTTTTGGTCTTGGGCCTCGGGCAGGCCGCAATTGCTGCGGTCTTGTTAATTTGGGGACGCACCTGCCCGTTGCCCAAGTGGAAGCCCAGATACTATACTTCCACCCGCCCAATCGCACACTTCTTCGGGTTGGCTGTGAGACCCGCTCGCCTCAGCAACCTAAGGACAGCCCTTAGGTGTTCAAGGTGCCTCGGCCAGTCATTACTATATATGATGATGTCGTCGAGGTAGGTGGCCGCATAGGTGGCGAGGGGGCGGAGGACCCTGTCCATCAGCCGCTGAAACATAGCGGGCGCCCCAAACAGCCCAAACGGAAGTGTGATGAATTGGTGTAAACCAAACGGTGTGGAAAAGGTCAGTTTTCCCGGGATAGTGGAGTCAAGGGGATCTGCCAATATCCCTTTGTCAAATCCAGTGTCGAATAAAAGCGAGCTGTGCCGAGTCGATCGAGCAACTCATCAATACGAGGCATTGGGTACAAGTCGAATTTAGACACCGCGTTGACTTTTCTATAGTCCACACAGAACCGGACCGACCAGTTGGCCTTGGGTACCAAGACCACCGGGCTGCTCCAGTCGCTGTGGGACTCCTCGACGATGCCCATTTCGAGCATGGTCTCAAGTTCTTCCCGAACCACCTTTTTTTTGTGTTCGGGTAGCCTGTAAGGGTGGCTACGCACTACCACCCCCGGGGGCGTCTCTATGTGGTGTTCTAAGAGGTTAGTGCGACCGGGCAGGGGCGAGAACACATCCGAAAACTCGGTCTGCAACTGGGCGACCTCCGTGAGTTGGGTTGGGGAGAGGTGGTCTCCACAGGGGACCGGAGAGGTACGTGATGCCAATGCCCGTTTTTGAACCTCCGGCCCCAGCTCCGCCTTCTCCGGAACCACCGACACCAACGCCACGGGGACCTCCGTGTTCCAGAGTTTAAGCAGATTGAGGTGGTAAATCTGTAGCGCCCCACCCCTGTCCGTTCGCCTCACCTCATAGTCGACGTCCCCGACTCGCTGTGTGACCTCAAAGGGTCCTTGCCACTTGGCGATCAATTTGGAGCTCGATGTGGGCAACAGTATGAGTACCTTATCTCCCGGTGTGAACTCCCTAAGGCGCGTACCCTTGTTGTACAGGCGGGCTTGCCGTTCTTGGGCCTGCTGCAAATTCTCCTGGGTTAGGTGGGTGAGGGTGTGGAGTTTTGCGCGCAGGTCCATAACGTATTGAATTTCATTTTTGCTTTGTGAAGGTCCCTCCTCCCAATTTTCCCACAGCACATCTAGAATGCCGCGTGGCTTACGCCCATATAATAATTCGAACAGGGAGAACCCCGTGGAGGCTTGGGGGACCTCTCGCACTGAAAACAGCAAGGGCTCGAGCCACTGATCCCAATTACGTGCGTCCTCACTTACGAATTTTTTAATTATATTCTTAAGGGTGCGATTGAACTGTTCCACTAAACCGTCCGTTTGTGGGTGATACACGCTGGTGCGGATCGGCTTAATCCCCAATAACCCATACAGTTCGCGCAGTGTCCGTGACATAAACTTGGTGCCTTGATCAGTTAGAATCTCTTTCGGGATTCCAACTCGGGAGATAACGCGGAAGAGCGCCTCCGCAATACTGCGTGCTGAGATATTGCGAAGAGGCACTGCTTCCGGGTATCGCGTTGCATAGTCCACCAGAACTTATTAATAAATTCTGAAAACAGCAAGGGCTCGAGCCACTGATCCCAATTACGTGCGTCCTCACTTATGAATTTTTTAATTATATTCTTAAGGGTGCGATTGAACCGTTCCACTAAACCATCCGTTTGTGGGTGATACACGCTGGTGCGGATCGGCTTAATCCCCAATAACTAATAAAGCGGTTAATAAAGCGGTTAATAATTAATAAAGCGGTACCCTCATGCTGACCGATCTAATGGCCCGACAAGATCCATCCCAACTCTTTCAAACGGGGTCTCGATTAATGGAAGAGGGCGCAAAGGTGCTTTTGGAATGGCCGCTGGATTCACTAACTGGCATTCACGGCACGCCGTACACCACCTATGGACATCCCCGCGAATCCCCGGCCAATAGAATCGGGCCATTATTCGGGCTAGTGTCTTATCCTGCCCTAGGTGTCCAGCCATGGGATTAAAGTGAGCCGCCGGGAATACCAATTCCCGGCGGCTCTTTGGAATTAAAAGCTGTGCGACTCACTCTTTAGTTTGAGTGTCCTGCGTCACTCGGTATAACCTATCCTTCATAATCGCGAAATAGGGGAAGGACGGGGTGGCGTTCGGCTGGAGTGTTTGACCATCGATTACTCTCACTTGGTCAAACGCATGTCGCAGAGTCTCGTCTCGCGACTGCTCTAATGGGAAATCTGCGAGGGATTCCCCAATAGAGAGAGGAGGGGCCGGCGGCTCCTCACTCTGACGCGGAGATGACGTAGACGGCTCTGTGACAGCTGCTCCCGCCAAAGCGACACCGAGACCTCCCCCTTTTAAATGGCAGGACCCACTCTCTACTAAGCATGTCATTAAACCCCGAAATCCCGGCCAATCAGTCCCCAAAATTAAAGAGTGGGTAAGGTGAGGATTAACCGCCGCCTTCACTATAACTTTTTCCCCGATGAAAAAAATGTGGACTGATGCCAGTGGGTAGCTGTGAACGTCCCCGTGCACACACAACACCTTCACCCCCTGTGGACCCCCCAATGCCTCGTGTTGCACCAGGCTTTGGTGAATTGAGGTCTGATTACAACCAGAATCCACCAACACCTGATATGTATCCCCTTGGATACTCACCGGTATGCGATACGCTCCGGCCCGATCGAGGGCGGCTTCTGGCGCGTTGGGGATCCGAACCACCACGCCCACCTCATTTGCCGTGTACTGCTGTTGGAGGTGGCCTGGTTCCCCGCAGCGCCAGCAAACCGACCCGGGCTTCCTCTCTGCACCGGTGTTCTGGGGCTCACTCACCTGAGGGGGGGGAGAGACAGACACAGAAGGGCGAAATAGGAGGGCACCACGGGTGCGGCGGGCCAGCTGGGGTGGTGCCGGCCCCCGCCTCCGCGGTGGGGGAATGGGGCGAGGACGGGACACAGAAGGAGGGGGAGAGAGAGAGAGAGAGAGAGAGAAGAGGAGAGACTGTCTGCTGTCCTGCCGCTGGAACAGCCGCCAAATGGTCCTCCGCCAGCTCGATGGCCTGATCCAGCGACGCCGGGCGGTGGCACTGGACCCACTCCGCGGTTCCTGTGGGCAAGCGCGACGAACTGCTCCAGCACCACCTGATCGACGATCTCCTCGGCGTCGCAGTTGTTGGCCCTCAGCCACCGCCAGCAGGCGTCCCGGAGTTGCTGGCCAAACGCGAACAGGTGGCCGACTTCCTCCAAGCGCAGAAGCGCTGGTGCTGCTGTTCGGCGGTGCGCCCCACACGCTGGAGGATGGCCCAGCGAAGGTCCGCGTAAGCCAGCCAGCGGTCGGCGGGGAGCTGTAGCGCGGCCAGCTGCGCCTCCCCCGTTAGCAGGGGAAGGAGGCGCGCCACGCACTGATCCATCGGCCACCCCGAGGTCTCTGCGACTTGCTCAAAGAGCATGATGAAAGCCTCAGGGTCATCCTGCGGGCCCATCTTTGTCAGGGTGAGGGGGGACGGGCCCGCAGTGGAAGCGTCGATTGTCCCCGCCGACGCGAGGAGGTGCCGGAACGCCTGTCGGTCCTCTTGCTGGGCCAACACCAGGGCCTCGAAGCGCTGCTCCTTACGGAGCGTGACGAGCGCCTGGTGCTGGCTTTGCTGGGCTGTGGCGAGGGCGTGGACCAGGTCGGCGAACGGGGAAGACTCCATGGGGTGGTTCAGCGTTCTGTGCTCCAGATCCCGGGTTTCGGCACCACTGTGACAGTTCCTATGTATGGGCGGAGCACAGAAGACGGCAGGCCAGAACTGAGTTCACAAAACTCTTTATTTGCACTTTTCAGTCGCAAACACTCTCACACACACGCACATACATCAGCCGTCTGGTTCGGGAGAGCTCCCTCTGCTCTCGCTCTCCCTCCTTAAGTAGGGCGCGGTCACTGGGAAAACACACAAACAGGTTAATTGCTCTCAGGTGTAGTGATTCTGCCACTTACCTTCCCTGACTCCGCCCTCCTGTCACAGACCGGCACTTGACCACGCCCCCGCTGCCACAAAACATTAGATGTTTTAATGATATTTTCACCGCCAAACCGAAAATATCACTGGTTTTCTTCTCAAAAATCTGGCCACCTTAAAGTATAGTACATAAGGATCACAGTTGATTTTATTGTTTTTTTGAAGCACTGTTTCTTCTTTTCCTGAAGTAAGGTGAGTAATTTTAGTTATGTTCTTGTTGTGAAGCCAGAAATTCACTCCCAAAGCAGAAACATCACATGACTGAAATACTAAGATAGGTGATTTTCAATAGGTGGGGAAATTGGGAAGAAAAGTCACTTTCACTGAATATTTTACTGTACATATAAATACTTGTAGAATGTAGCAGATGGAAATATGATGGAAAAGTCTAAGGTGTGAGAGAATGTGTGTTTGCTTGTTTATATATCAGTGGTGAACTGTTACTATTAGAGTTGGGACTTCAGCTCAGCCAAAATTTAGCCAGACACACCAAAAAAACAACAGGGCAAAGGATTTTGTAAGGGATTAGCGGCAGGGTGCCAGGTTGCTCCATTGTGTGTAGTTGTCAATGTTGATTTTAAAAGTAACTAAGTAAATCACATAGGGAAATGAATACTTAAGTCTGAGTGAAAAATACTGGGGTGTGTGTAACCAAATATAACCAGTCAGATACTCTAAAAATACTTAAATGTTTCTATGTGGCTAACAGATCATGCAGAGGAGGCGAAGAATTTATCTATCAGCATTTATTCTGGAAAACAATGGGGAAGAAATGGGGTGATCAACACATGGAGACAGGGGAAAGTATTCTGGCATCCCCCATTCCAGACATCCCAAGCATGATGATAATAAATAAATAAATAAATAAATAAATAAAAATGTACATACTGTTGGCTACATACTATTCAGTAGGCTGTCTACATTACATTGTGTGAGATGAAAAAGACTATAGTCATGAACTTAATATTGATTGTATAGTGTAGTTTACAATGTACAATAAATAAAATAATCCATACAGTAATGAGTAAAATATTTGATAGATCTTAACAGTTTTCTTAACATAGTTTTCCAGGTGTTTGCCTAACTATGAATGACAGGGCTATCAGCACACGGAGACAGGGGAAAGAATTCTGGCATCCTGACAACATAATATGCACTAGTTAGCACATAGCCAAACAGCTACTCAGATAAACACTTGACTTTCACCCAGAATTTTATGATGCTAATTTACATACAGTGGGGCAAAAAAGTATTTAGTCAGCCACCAATTATGCAAGTACTCCCACTTAAAAAGATGAGAGAGGCCTGTAATTTTCATCATAGGTACACTTCAACTATGAGAGACAGAATTCTCTTCCCTCCCCCCCCCATCTGTCCCTCTGAGTTACATGTTGATCCTGGGATTGAGATGCTGGCCTCTTCTGCCCCTCGGACCTGCTTGATCCATCCTGGTGCCCTGTGTCTGGTCGGAGTTTTATCGCCCCACTCCTGTGAAGGACGGCCCCATGAGGACAGTTGAGGGTTATACCTGTTAAAACTGTTAATATTATAGTCAGGCTGTCTGTTGTTGCCCAAATGAGGATGGGTTCCCTTTTGAGTCTGGTTCCTCTCGAGGTTTCTTCCTCATGTCGTCTGAGGGAGTTTTTCCTTGCCACCGTCGCCACAGGCTTGCTCATTGGGGATAGATTAGGGATAAAATTAGCTCATGTTTTAAGTCGTTCAAATTCTGTAAAGCTGCTTTGCGACAATGTTTATTGTTAAAAGCGCTGTACAAATAAACTTGAAACTTGAATGGGGGGAAAGAATCCAGGAAATCACATTGTAGGATTTTTAATGAATTAATTGGTAAATTCCTTGGTAAAATAAGTATTTGGTCACCTACAAACAAGCAAGATTTCTGGCTCTCACAGACCTGTAACTTCTTCTTTAAGAGGCTCCTCTGTCCTCCACTTGTTACCTGTATTAATGGCACCTGTTTGAACTCGTTATCAGTATAAGAGACACCTGTCCACAACCTCAAACAGTCACACTCCAAACTCCACTATGGCCAAGACCAAAGAGCTGTCAAAGGACACCAGAAACAAAATTGTAGACCTGCACCAGGCTGGGAAGACTGAATCTGCAATAGGTAAGCAGCTTGGTGTGAAGAAATCAACTGTGGGAGCAATTATTGGCAAATGGAAGACATACAAGACCACTGATAATCTCCCTCGACCTGGGGCTCCACGCAAGATCTCACCCCATGGGGTCAAAATGATCACAAGAACGGTGAGCAAAAATCCCAGAACCACAAGGGGGACCTAGTGAATGACCTGCAGAGAGCTGGGACCAAAGTAACAAAGGCTACCATCAGTAACACACTATGCCGCCAGGGACTCAAATCCTGCAGTGCCAGACGTGTCCCCCTGCTTAAGCCAGTACATGTCCAGGCCCGTCTGAAGCTTGCTAGAGAGCATTTGGATAATCCAGAAGAGGATTGGGAGAATGTCATATGGTCAGATGAAACCAAAATAGAACTTTTTGGTAAAAACTCAACTTATCGTGTTTGGAGGAGAAAGAATACTTAGTTGCATCCAAAGAACACCATACCTACTGTGAAGCATGGGGGTGGAAACATCATGCTTTGGGGCTGTTTTTCTGCAAAGGGACCAGGACGACTGATCCGTGTAAAGGAAAGAATGAATGGGGCCATGTATTGTGAGATTTTGAGTGAAAACCTCCTTCCATCAGCAAGGGCATTGAAGATGAAACGTGGCTGGGTCTTTCAGCATGACAATGATCCCAAACACACTGCCCGGGCAATGAAGGAGTGGCTTCGTAAGAAGCATTTCAAGGTCCTGGAGTGGCCTAGCCAGCCTCCAGATCTCAACCCCATAGAAAATCTTTGGAGGGAGTTGAAAGTCCGTGTTGCCCAGCGACAGCCCCAAAACATCACTGCTCTAGAGGAGATCTGCATGGAGGAATGGGCCAAAATACCAGCAACAGTGTGTGAAAACCTTGTGAAGACTTACAGAAAACGTTTGACCTCTGTCATTGCCAACAAAGGGTATATAACAAAGTATTGAGATGAACTTTTGTTATTGACCAAATACTTATTTTCCACCATAATTTGCAAATAAATTCTTTAAAAATCAGACAAACAATGTGATTTTCTGGATTTTTTTCTCATTTTGTCTCTCATAGTTGAGGTATACCTATGATGAAAATTACAGGCCTCTCTCATCTTTTTAAGTGGGAGAACTTGCACAATTGGTGACTGACTAAATACTTTTTTGCCCCACTGTATCTGATCTGATGCAAACAGTGGATGTGTGTCAAAACATTCTTAAACAACAACAACGCCTCAAACCCAGTACGGACATCATACAATAAATATGGATAAAATAGAATAAGCCAGTTCGTCAATTAATTTACTCTCTTCCTCTCTTCATATGTCGTCTTTCCCTTTTCTCCTTATTAGAGAGCTTTCTGTCCGCATCTATTTTGCGGCTAATGCATGCAATTAGCCTCTGCCACGCTGGTCTGTCAACCACTGCATCACTCCACAAATCTAATACACCACCATGCTTTAGGATGTCCTTCAAAGTGTCTTTATATCTCAGAAAAGGGTGACCGACTCTCCTGGAGCTCTCTTCCAGAACACCATAGAGAAGTGTCTTCGCTGGCCGCTCGTCTGGCATGAGTGATACATGGCCCATCCAACGAAGCCTGTTCTGGATGAAAATGATCTCGATATCTGTGGTGTTGGTGTGATTCAGTACTTCGTTGTTTATAATGTAGTGGTCCCATTTGATTTTGAGTATAGCTCTCAAACGCCATTATTGGACAGTCCTGAGAAGCGTGATGTGCTGACGATATATGGTCCAGGTCTCACTTCCGTACATCATTAGCAGGATGAAACACTGATTTGTATACCTTGAGCTTTGTTGTAATGGTCAGGTCCCTACAGTCAAAAACCCTGTCCCTTAGCCTTCCCAATGCACATGAGGCAGCCTGAATGCGTGCAGTAATGTCTGCATCTAACTTGCAATCTTTGGTGACATAACTACCAAGATATTTGAAGTGGTCTACTCTCTTCAACTTGTCTCCATCATTGTAGAAATCAGTCTGTTCACCTACACTCATGATTTCTGTCTTCTTGATGTTTATCCAGAGGCCCATTTTCTTTGAGAAGTTGCTGTAGGCAGACAACAAAAGCTGTAGAGCTGTGCCATCATTGGTAAATATCGCAATGTCGTCCGCATACTGGGCTTCTCTTATGTAACTGGTGAGAGTCTTGGGCTTGGATTTCAGGTGTCACAGGTCAAATAAATCACTGTCATATCTGAAAGGGATCTTGATGCTGAACTGAGGACCTATGTTCTTAAAAGCAAGGTACAGTATGATGGCGGCGTATATTCCAAACAGAGCTGGAGCAATTGAATACAACAGTGGCGTCAAGCAAGCTTACAGCCCTGCTTGACACCACTGTTGTATTCAATTGGCTTGGACAGTTCTTCATCAATATGCAATCTAGCATGCATTCCAGAGTAGAGCTTCTTGAGAACATGAACAAACTTGGGAGGGCATCCAAGCTTACTCAGGCTCTTGAAGAGGAGCTCTCGATTCACGCAATCAAATGCCGTAGTGAAGTCAATAAAGGCAATGTGCAGATTCTGATGCTGTCCTCTACACTTTTCCATAATTTGGCGCAAGATGAAGATGCTATCGATTGTGCTTCGACCTTCTCTGTAGCCAGACTGAGGGTCGGGATAAACTAGCTCTGCAAGTTGTTGAAGATGCTGTAACACGATGTTGGAGAATACCTTGCCAACCACACTGAGCAAAGATATGCCACGGTAGATGCCACAGTGACTGCAATCACCCTTTTTAAATAGAATGCAGATAATGGCATCAATCATGTCTGCTGGCAGATTTACTGATTTCCAAAACAGACTGAAGATAGTGAACAAGAATGATATCAGAGTTTGTCCACCATGCACGAGTACCTCAGGAATTATACTGTCTGGACCAGGGCCCTTCTTGAGTTTGATGTTCTTGACAGCAGTCGTCACCTCTTCCATAGTAATGGGATCATCAAACTCCTCAATGAATGGACGTTGTTCCAGATCATCCAGTACACTCAAATCAAAATCAGTGGGTTGGTTTAAAAGCTCGTCAAAATGTTCAACCCATCTCTCCTTGATGTCATGTAGAGAGGATCATCGCTTTTTGTTCTTACTGGATTGAGGGTTTTTGGCTTCGGGCTATAGACGTTGATCGTAGTCTAGAACTCTCTGAGGTTTTTCTCCCTTGCATACCTCTCTGCTTCATTTGCTTTTTGCTGAAACCATTTATTCTTAAGTCTCCTGATCTCATTTCAGAGCACTTTCCTGTCACCACTGAGTCCTTTGTCTTTAAGGAGAATCTGAATATCTTCATCTTGGTCATCAAACCAGTCTTTGCTCCTCTTCTTTTTCTTACCAAAAACATTTGGTTGCACTTTGAAGCATCTCTTTCAGACTGTCCCAAGATTCTTCACAATCTTGGAGTTTCTAATCCAGAAATCTCTCCAATTTCTCTTTCCTCTCTGCATTCATTGTTGTGTCTAACCTTGGTGGAGGTCACCCCTTTCCTCTTCTTCTTGACCACTATCGAACATTTGCATGTAAAGAGCTTGTGGTCTGTGAAGCAGTCAGCTGTGGGATTGATCTTTGTCACATTGATAAAGTTCTTGGCTTCTTTGTCAGCAAGCATGTGATCGATTTGGTGCCAATGTTTGGATCACATATGTTGCCAGGTATTCTTAAAGTGGTTCTTGAGTTCGAACATGGTTCCCATCACTAACAGTTTGAGCATTGAAATCTCCCAGAACAATTATGCTGTCCCCTTTGGCTTTCACAATGCATTCACCGAGCCTTTCATAGAAACTCTTTCTCGACTGATGACCACTGCATAGTGGGAGCATAGACACTTATAAGTGTGAGGCACTTCCCATCCATGAGTGGGACGCGGAGAGTCATTAACCTATCATTTACAGGAACTGGGTTTATATGGCCAAAGTTGTTGGAAATGGCAAAACCAACACGAGCAGTTCTGTCTTTGCCACAGCTCCAAAAGATAGTATGACTCTTCTCCTTGATGTTGCCAGAGCCCAGGTGTCTAACCTCACTCAGTGCACAGATGTCTATCCCTGACTTTTCAAGTTCTTTACAGATGATTGCCGTAGCTCGTTCAGGTCTGATGGTTGTATCGCTGTCACTGATGGTGCAGACGTTCCATGCCGCTATATTCAGAAGCTGTTTCTAATCTTGAGAGGAACTTTTCTATTCGATATCCTGGATGCTGTAACATTATCATATGGACTTTGCCTATTTTCCACCACTGCCATAGATCGTGGCATGTCGGTTTCCTCGAACGCAGTAGCATTATCTCTTGAAGCTCTTGATAAACTCATCTCATAAAAATTGCAAGGCTGTGCCTAAGAATGTCAACACTAATGGCACAAAATAGTTTCCCTTGGCGAGTACTTCCTAGAATTTGACAGGACAGCAGTGCTGACACGGTCGCAGGAAATACCCGTTGCATTTGCCAGAACCATTGCCAAGTTGACAAACAGCACGGCCTACCACCAGAGCTGCAGCAGAGTTGACTTGCAGGACTGCCAGTTGCCGGAAGAGTCGCCAAGTTGACGTAACAGATCCACCGAGGCCGTATCCCTGGCCAGGAGAGGCATGGATGTACTAACACTTGCCCAAGGTGTCCGTCCAGGCTAGTGGAGGGAAGGAGTCACCTTACTTCTCCATTCTAGACTGGCTACTAAGCTAGGTCTAGCCAAAAAAAAAAAAAGATCAAAACATTCTTACATCAAAAAATACTGTATTAATGAATATTATCCATGCAGGATTCACAAAGCCAGCTTACCCCTTTCCAGACATCCCAATCACAATAATGTCCACAGGTGTGTTACACTAATTAACGCCCCATCAGAAACAACAGTGGAACCATTAATGGAACACAACAAATTAACATACAGTATTTTACAATAGAAGGATCTGGGGAAGTTCACAAAAAAAACCCCAAAACTTTATTCATATGAAATTATGACGTTGGTACATGTGCGTGGAAGAAGAGTCTGGAGACAGAAATCTTAGTTTCTCTGTCGTTAGCCTGTGCTACCTGCTCTTGATAGTACTAGCTTAACTGCTTTATTAGCATTTGCTAACACTACTGATGAACTCTACACTGGCTGGAAGGTGATGTCATTGCTGTGCTGATGGCGCCGGCTCGTGGTTAAGCTTGGTTATTCGAGCCCTTGCACATGACGTCACGCATTACATGATAATTACACCTGGACATCAAATAGACACCATCTTTTTGTGTAAGCATAACTCTGTCTTCAATATGGTTCATTTTTGCACTGTTTTTGGTTGTTCAAATCGAGAAATACTGTAGATAAAAGGTATTACTGTCTCCCTGCTATCAAGAAAAATGTTAACAAAGAGAAGCAAATGCTTCAAGAACAACGAATAAATGAGTGGTTAAAGAGAATATGATAAGAGGAGCTAAGACTGAGAAATTCACAATGTATTTAAAAAATAGAAAGTTGGAAGTGAGTATGGAAGCGTTTGCTTAAGAATCTCGTTTTATTTTTTCTGCTCGCATTTGAGTTAGCTTCTTCATGAAAGTGCAGAGCAGAAAAGAGTAGAACACAGTGTATTTTCTTACAGGTGAAGCAGCTTCCTTATTCAACATGGAAAACCCACATTGGTTTCAAACAACTCATGCATAACTCAGTAAAATCCCAACAAGGAGCAACATGCACGATATACAGTATCTTGAAAGAACAGAAAAAATTAAAAGCAGAAAGCACTGAAGCTTTGTTTCTGTTACCAGAGGATCCCAGTTCTGTACAAAATGTCACCGTGGAGCCAGAGTGCAGTAATGAACCTACAGTTTGAGAGTGTTCTACGCAAACAGACTGAACTTTACAACAGTCGCGTGCATGTGAAATGGAAATAAATCGACTAAGGCAGAAAAAACTATTTTGGATAAAACTGCTACTGTCAGTTGCACACATCAAACTGTGTGACTCAGTTGTGCCTTTTGAATAGAGAATAAATGAAGAGGGAACTGAACATAAACTGTTTATTGAAATTATTATTGCAAGGGTGATTACTATATGACTAGAGCTACAACTGGAATGTGCTGATTCTGTTAAGGCCCGGTCCCACTGCACTTACGGATGCAAAGAGGATGTAAAACGTAAAAAAATCTTTGCCATCCGTTGGAAAACGCTATACATCCGTTGTGTACTCATTGCATACGTGCTTCATACGCTCTATCCATCGAGCATCCGTCCACTGTGATTTCATCCGCGCAAAAAGTTTTGAGCTGCACAAAACTTTTAGAACGGATGAACTTTCCGCCGTGTACGATGTAAATCCGCGACATATACGAGCAACAAACGTTCTATGTCCGTTATCATCCGTTAAACGTCTGCTGTATCCTCTCTGCATCCTCTGGGCATCCTCGCAACTCACATCCGCTGCAGCTGAAAACGGAAAGAGGGAGGAAAGATAAGGTACATGAAACGTCTATTCATCGTTAGTAGCACGGAAATAGAAAGGATGTAAGCGTATGCATCTCGTATATAAAGTATTCAAAACGGACAAAGCGTTTATATCTGGGATGTATCTCGTATATTGAGGATGTCTGGAGTATGTCTAGAGTATGTAGAAGGACAACTAGCGGACAATCGGTCTGCATCCGATATACATCCGCGCAACATGCCCTTTGTTTCCGTTAGGCGTACGTGATGCAGCCCCTTAATCCGCTATGCATCCGCTCTTTCTGCTATGCGTCCGCTTCTCAGTTATCACCGGTAACCCCTTCGGAGCTGTCATCCACTTCCATCCGCTTTCATCCGCTAGGCTTCCTATGAACATGCGTTTAACATCCCCGCCATATACTACCCACGTCCGTTCTTTTCCGTTCTGTTTTCGCAAATTTTCGCCAATTTTGTCCATTTCTGGAGCGGATGAAAACGGATAGAGCCACCCCCGAAATTTTGCTCGTCCGCTGTGTCCTTTTTGCATACGTTTTGTGTCCATCGGCCAGTGGGACCGAGCCTTTAGCATTTGTAATTATTGTACCATCCACTGTTAAAAATTAAAATAAAATCTTGTTATTTTATTAAAATAAAATCTCTTGTTTGAAAAGTCTAGAGCAAAATATTATTTTACAAACAATAACACTTCAGATATTATTTTAACAATAATAAGCATCAATGTATAAACGATAGAGTGCAAATAGCTCTGCAACTAGACATCCGTGGTGTTGTTGAGTCATGGACAGCCAGAAATACCATATAGCCCACAGTTCAGGTAGGAGTCCTTTGAGAGTAAATGGACTCTGGAGAGTAAATGGCATTTGCAACATTCTGTTCACAAAAGCTGATGTTGGGAAAAATTCTTTACACAAAGAAGGTTTTCTTGCTTTTGTAGTTTTTTTTCTAAACTGTTCTTCTGTGTCAGGACTCTTCAGGAAAAAGAAGGTATAGTACAACATGTACCTAACGCTAGATCACAAATCAACACTGTCACTCCAGTCGTTTCGAGGAATTTTGTATGATTCATAACCGCTAATAAACTCTTATTTCCATGTATATCTATCCTTCGCTTCTTTCTAACTAAGATTTTCCAAGTAATCCAGTAGTAGAGCTTTTTTAGCTGTAGTTTTCTTTGGACAACAGCAACAGACATCTTTGCTTAGCTTCAGTATGTGAACAGTATGTAAACAAAGTTTGTTCCCCAGGTATAGGGTAGCAACGGTTGCTAACGTAAATGTGACGTCAGTGCAAGGGGTCTATATAAAGTCTGGAGAGCTCATAGCCTATTCCTCACTATAGAGATGAGTGAAGCCATCTGGCCACCATCTTACCACTCACATCATGTGTATTTGGCTTATGTATTAAACAATCATATCTGATTACATTTGCCCCAAGCAAAGTATCTTCTGACTTTTTTCTTTTTATTACCTCCTCTTTATTTTCTCAACTTTACCCACATTCCTTACATATCTTTCTAATGCTCCCCTTCACTGTTATTGGTTTTCTCCCCTTTTCCAGTTCAGTCTCTGATCATTTTTTTTGAATGGCTCTTATTTTTATGGAGATTTTTTTTTGGTTTTTATACAGCGTATCTTTCTCTTTTGTATAATTCTTCAACCTTTCCTTCCATCCATCCATCCATCCATCCATCCATCCAACACAAAGGCTGTATAATACTTCCTTTCTGTTTAGGACAATACTTCTTGACATTCAGGGCAGATGCATTCATTCAGAAATTGCATTGCGCAGGATAAGACACCAATCTTCCATGTGTCCAGTTCTAGACCACATCCAGGTGAAAACAACACAGATGAGGAAGACACACTTCTCATCAGAAGAACTAGAGACCAGAGGTTTAAGCTGTGACACATGGAACGTGGGGTGGATGCGTCGCATGGTGAGTGGTAGTGCCAGTCTGACGGAACATGGGTTGATTACCTTTTTGATGAGGAAGGGTCCTAGGTACCTGGGAGCCAGCTTGCAGGAGATGGTTCTGAGTGGCAGATGGCATGTGGAGAGCATGACTCGATGCCCCACCCAGTAAGTGGGTGCCTTAGAGCAGCATTTGTTGGCCTGCCTCTTAGATGCTAGGGCGGAGCGAATGAGTTTTCTCCAGGCCAATGCCCACGTCCTCCTGCAGTGGCATATGAAGGTCTGGGCTGAGGGTATGGCGACCTCCTCCTCTTGGTTGGGGAAGAGTGGTGGTTGGTAACCTAGGGAGCACTGGAAGGGTGAGAGACCTGTGGCAGATGAAGGAAGAGTGTTATGAGCGTACTCGATCCAGGGTAGGTACTTACTCCAAGAACTGGCATCCCTGGATGCCATGCACCTGAGTGCAACCTCCAAAGCCTGGTTTGCCCATTCTGCCTGGCCACTGGTCTGTGGGTGGAAGCCTGAGGTGAGACTACAGGTGGCCCCGATGAGTTTGCAGAAGGCCCTCCAGAACTGTGCAGTGAACTGAAGGCCCTGGTCAGAAACGATGTTGGTGGGTAGTCCATGTAGGCAGAAGACGTGGTGGATGAGTAATTCTGCGGTTTCTTTGGCTGAGGGGAGCTTGGGCAGAGGAATGAAATGGACAGTCTTGGAGAAAGAGTCAATGACAGTGAGAATGCATGTGCTGCCACCTGAGTTGGGGAGTCCTGTGACGAAGTCCAGGGCAATGTGAGACCAAGGTTGATGTGGAGTCGGGAGGGGTCTTAGCAAGCTGGCAGGAGGTCGATTGGTTGTCTTGTTCTGGGAGCATGTGTAGCAGGCTGACACGAACTCCTGGACATCCTCCTTGATGGATGGCCACCAAAAGCACTGCTGGATGAGTGCCAGGGTTTGGGCAGCTCCTGGATGACAGGCCAGCTTGGAGCTATTACCCCACTGCAGCACCTGGGTTTGCACAGGACAGGGAACAAACAGATGGTTAGGAGGAATGCTGTTGGGGTTACCTTCACTGGGGCCTTCTGCACAAGCATCTCAACCTCTAGAATGGCGGCTCCCACCAGGCAGTGTGGAGGAAGGATGGTCTCGGGCAGCTTAGACTCCTCTTGCTGGGAAGAAAACATCCTGGACAGGGTGTCAGGTTTGTCGTTCTTGGAGCCTGGGCGGTAGGAGAGCGTGAAGTTGAACCAGGAGAAGAAGAGAGACCAACGGGCTTGACGGGAATTAAGGCATTTGATGGACTTGAGATACTCCAGATTCTTATGGTCGGTCCAGACTAGGAAGAGGAGCTCCAACCCCTCGAGCCAGTGCCTCCACTCCTCCAAGGCTAGTTTAACAGCCAGTAGTTCTCAGTCGCCAATGTCGTAATTCCGTTCGGCTGGGTATAGCCGGTGGGAGAAGAAGGAACATGGGTGGACCTTGTCATCACTGACCCTCTGGGATAGTATAGCTCCGACCCCTGACTTGGAAGTGTCGACCTCAACAATAAACTGCTTGGTAGGATCGGGTATGGTGAGAATGGGTGCTGTGGTAAACCTGTGCTTGAGCACGGAAAAGGCTTTCTCTGCTTCCTCCCCCCACTTGAACTGGGTTTTGGTCGAGGTCAGGGCTGAGAGAGGTCTGGCCACCATGCTGAAGTTGCGAATGAAGCGCCTGTAGAAGTTGGCGAATCCTAGTAAGAGCTGGAGTTCTCATCTCGAAGATGGGGTGGGCCAGTCGGCAACTGCCTCGAGCTTGAGGGGGTCCATCTGGAGCCTTGCCAGGGAGATGATGAATCCCAGAAATGAGACAGAGCTCTTTTCTGCCTTGATGAACAACTTGTTCTTTAGCAGGCGCTGGAGGACCTGTCAAACGTGACCCCGATGTTCCTCCAGGGAGCGGGAGAAGATCAGGATGTTGTCCAGGTACATGAAAACGAAGATGTTTAGGAAGTCCCTTAAGAAGTTGTTAACGAGTGCCTCGAAGACTGCGGGCACATTGGTCAGGCTGAAAGGGACCACGAGGTACTCGTAGTGACCAGTGGTGGTGTTAAAGGCCGTCTGCCACTTGTCCCCCTCCCTGATCCTGACGAGATGGTATGCATTGCATAGATCTAGCTTGGTGAAGACCTTGGCTCCCTGGAGTAGTTCAAAGGCCGTGGTCATGAGTGGTAGTGGGTAGCGGTTCTTGACTGTGATGGCGTTGAGACCTCGATAGTCAATGCAGGGGCGGAGCGACTTGTCTTTCTTCTCCACAAAGAAGAATCCCGCCCCTGCTGGGGAGGAGGAAGGGCGGATGATCCCGGCTGCCAGAGACTCAGTGATGTACTTCTCCATGGCTTGCATTTCGACAGGAGAGAGAGAGCAGAGTCATCCTTTGGGTGGTGCTGTCCTGGGTAGGAGGTCGATTCCACAGTCATAGGGTCTGTGAGGAGGGAGGGACACTGCTCGGGTCTTGCTGAAAACAAGTTTGAGATCCAGATATTCCAAAGGCACGTGAGAGAGGTTGGGGAACTCACTGGCTGAAGGCTGCGGTGGTTTGGTGGGAGGCAGAGCAGAGTTCAGACAGGAAGCTAGGCAGGACTGGATGGTGTTAGCCCAGTTAAGGTGGGGGTTGTGCTGCATTAATCATGGTAATCCTAGGATGATGGGTATGTGGGGGTTGTTCATGACGTGAAGCTGGATGGTTTCTGATTGGTTACCGAAAATCCTTTGGGTGAGCGAGGCAGTAAGGTGGATGATGCTGGTCAAGCCAGTGCCATTGAGTGTCAGGACAGTGAGAGGGATGTCAAGAGCAAGTAGTGGGATTCCCAGACGCTTGGCAGTGGTGGAGCAGATCAGGTTCCTGTCCGCCCCTGAGTCGACAAGGGCCTGGAGGTGGTGATGCTGGTTGTCACAAATAATGATGACAGGAAGTAACAGATGATTAGTGGGGGACTGGTTCCAAGCATTGCCCACCAGGGCCCCTTGATTCACTGGTGGGCTCGTCCTTTTAGTGGGCAGATGTGTCCCAGCTGACCACAGTAGAAGCAGGCCCCCATGCTCCACCGGCGATGTCGTTCCTCCGCTGGCGATGTCGTTCCTCCGCTGACACCCGAATCCAGTCTACCTGCATGGGTTCGACAGACGCGGTGAGAGGAGGTGAATCTGGGGTGGTTCTTCTCTCTCCTCCATTGCTGGATTCGAGCATCAATGCGGTTGGCGAGGTCCATGAGGCTGGAGAGGTCTGACGGCAGTTCCCGTGATACCAACTCGTCCTTGATGGCGTCGGACAAGCCATGCAGGAACACGTCAATCTGGGCTCTCTCGTTCCAACCGCATGAAGCCGCCAACGTCCGGAACTCGATGGCACAATCCGAGGTAGACCAGGACCCCTGCCGCAGCTCCATGAGCTCTCTGGCCGCCTCCTGGCCAGACAGAGAGCAGTCAAAAGTTCACCTCATCTCCTCAGAGAAATCCTTGAAACTGGAACAAAAGGGTGCATTGGCATCCCAGACCGCAGTTCCCCACTCTCTGGCCTTGCCAGTGAGGAGCATTATTGTATATGCTACCCGGGAGCATTCTGTGGGGAAGGCCAGAGGTTGCAGTTCTAGGATCAACGAACATTGAGACAAAAACAATCTGCAAGTACCTGGTTCTCTATTGTAGGGCTGAGGTGCTAGAAGTCTAGGTTCATGGAGAAAGGCGGTGGCAGGAGCTGAAGTAGGAGACGGCTGAGCAGGGGTAGGCATGGCTTGACAGCGCTGCATCTGTGTGGTGAGAAGGTTGAGTGCATTGGACAGGGTGGCGAGGTTCTGGGTAATTTGTTGTAGGTCTTGTTGGTGGGTCCTGAGGAGAGTCCCTTGCTGCTGGATGGCCATTCTCAGATGGGAGAGTTCCACTGGATCCATGTTGGCCAGAACGTACTATTAGGGCTGGTGGAGGTATGGTGAAGTTAGGATCCAAAAACAAAACACAGACAGTAATCCAATAAATAAGATGATTTAATACAGGGAAGAAAGGGTGTAGCAAAAGATAAACAAACAGGATGAAAAACAAATAGCAAAAATAGTCCGGGCAAAATGAGAACAAACAACTTGACAAAAACATGAGACAGGCAAAGACAAAAATGCTAGCGCAAAAAAACATAAAAAAGAAAAGACCCTTAGTGCAAGAAACCATGAACCAGGAATAACCCTTAGTGCAAAAACCATGAACCAGAAATAACCCTTAGTGCAAAAAAACAAGAACCAGAAAAAAGGTTAGTGCAAAAACCAAAGACGAGAAAATTGCTCAAAACAAAAACCATGAGGAGCAAAAGAGGCACAGAAATGGCTAGAGAAGCAAATGTTTTCTGGCAAAAACAGAGTCTGAGAATGGCCTTTAAATAAGCAGCAGTGAAAACCAGGAAGTAAGTTCAGGGGAGAAGGAATTCCTGTCCCGGATCCGGATCAGCGCTGGCGTGAGAGATCCGTAATCTCCGGAGTGGATGTCCGGGGCAGAGCATGACACAGTTATGCTCATATTTACATAGGAATAACATCCATGAAATGTATCAGTCAGGATTTAGACCTCATCATAGCACAGAGACAGTACTGGTGAAAGTAGGAAATGACCTACTGTTGGCATCTGATCAGGGTGTCTTGCTGCTTGTGCTGCTTGACCTTAGTGCAGCATTTAATACCACTGATCATTCCATTCTTTTGGATAGTCTAGAAAATGTTGTGGGAGTTAAGGGAACGGCATAGGCGGTTTTAAACGGGGGCCAGAGGGGGCCAGTGCCCCTGTAAAATTGCTCCTGGCCCCTGTTGTGGCCCCTGTGCTGAACAGATAATAAGCTTTATTAATTTCGTCGTGCGCTGGCTCGAAGATCGGAACTGACATGACGGAGTGTTCTACACGGACTCCTTAAAGCGCTACACGCACACTGTTACCTGCAGCAGAAAGACCAGCAGCAGCGCGAATTGTAAACTTCGGACGTGAGAGATAACAGCTGTCACGTCCGAAGTTTTTTGATTGAAAAGCCATCAGATACAGTAGCGTTGACACGTTTCACTGAGCCATATAAAGAAGTATTTTTTGAGCTCTTTAGACTATGCAAAATAGCTGTGGCACTCCCAGTGAGATCTGCCTCTTGTGAGCGGCGTTTCTCCACTTTGAAACTGGTGAAGACCTACCTCCGATCCACCATTAGTGAGGAGCGTCTAAGCAATCTTGGTGTGCTCAGCATTGAATCCAGAAGGTCCAAGGCTTTGAACCTTGATGCATTTGTAGACCGTTTCTCAAGGAGTCACAATCGCAGAATCTTGTTGTTGTAGTGTTTCAGCCTGCTGTGAATGCTATAGGGTGATTCTGAGATCACTGTATGTGAATTTATTTTTTCTTTCTATTTTTCCCCCCTGCTGTACATAAAGAGTGAGATGACAGTGTGATTTAGATAAAGATAGTGATTGTACATTCAAGTCTCATGCTGTGAAAAAGAAAATTCATTCATGCTGTGAATTTAAAAAAAGTGTCATTGGACAGATAAAAGGTTCATTGTATGCAAAAATAGAAATCTTATTTTACAAAAAAGAGAAACATGGTTTTAAGATTTATTGAGCACAATTTATTTTATGTTTAGGCTATTGAGACAATGTTTATCTCATTGTATTTATGCTCAATGTATTTTGTTTTGGTTTTAAATAAACTAAACAAAACATTTTGAACGCTTAAATATTGCCATGTTTTTTCCTTATATGTGCCCCCCCTGAAAAAACACTGGCCCCACCTCGGCCCCCCTAGTAATTTTGGTCTAGAACCGCCACTGGGGAACGGCCCTCTCCTGGCTCAGGTCTTATCTAACTGATCGTTATCAGTATGTTGATATAAATGGTGATATTTCTAGACGTACTGAAGTAAAGTTTGGTGTTCCACAAGGTTCTGTCTTGGGTCCACTGCTTTTTTCTCTATACATGTTACCTCTGGGTGATATTATTCGTAAACATTGTATTAGTTTTCACTGTTATGCTGATGACACACAGTTGTATGTCTCTGCAAAACCTGATGAGAGACACCAGCTTAATAGAACTGAGGAATGTGTTAAGGACATTAGACACTGGATGCTTATTCATTTCCTTCTGCTTAACTCTGACAAGACTGAAGTACTTGTACTAGGACCACACACAGTTAGAAGTAAGTTTTCTGATTACACAGTGACTCTGGATGGCCTTTCTGTTTCTTCACGTGCAGCAGTAAAAGACCTCGGAGTGATTATTGACCCCAGTCTTTCCTTCGAAACTCACATTGATAACATTAGCCGGATAGCTTTCTTTCATCTCAGAAATGTTGCAAAGATAAGAAATTTAATGTCATTGCATGACGCGGAAAAATTAGTCCATGCTTTCGTTACCTCCAGGTTGGATTATTGTAATGCCTTACTGTCTGGATGTTCCAATAAGTGCATAAACAAGCTCCAGTTAGTTCAAAATGCAGCAGCAAGAGTCCTTACTAGAACTAGAAAATATGACCACATCACGCCTGTCTTATCCACACTGCATTGGCTCCCAATCAAATTTCGTATTGATTATAAAATACTACTATTGGGGCGGCACGGTGGTGTAGTGGTTAGCGCTGTCGCCTCACAGCAAGAAGGTCCTGGGTTCGAGCCCCGGGGCCAGCGAGGGCCTTTCTGTGTGGAGTTTGCATGTTCTCCCCGTGTCCGCGTGGGTTTCCTCCGGGTGCTCCGGTTTCCCCCACAGTCCAAAGACATGCAGGTTAGGTTAACTGGTGACTCTAAATTGACCGTAGGTGTGAATGGTTGTCTGTGTCTATGTGTCAGCCCTGTGATGACCTGGCGACTTGTCCAGGGTGTACCCCGCCTTTCGCCCGTAGTCAGCTGGGATAGGCTCCAGCTTGCCTGCGACCCTGTAGAAGGATAAAGCGGCTAGAGATAATGAGATGAGATGAGATACTACTATTGACCTTTAAAGCACTAAATGGTCTCGCACCACAGTACCTGAGTGAACTTCTGCTCCTCTATGACCCGCCACGCCTACTTAGATCAAAAGGTGCAGGCTATCTGCTGGTACCTCATATAGTGAAGGCTACATCAGGGGGCAGAGCCTTTTCTTACAAAGCTCCACAGTTATGGAACAGCCTTCCAAGTAATGTTCGGGAATCAGACACAGTCTCAGCATTTAAGTCTAGGCTGAAAACATATTTGTTTAGTCAAGCCTTTTGTTAATGGTGTTTATGAGGTAAAGGTGTAGATCTCGAGGGTCCTCAGACATAGAGTGTTTTGGTAAACTGGGATGTATGGATGCTGTCAGTCCCCACTCACTTGCTCACTCGAGTTTGTTGACGGTATAGTGGCTGGCTGCTTTATGTCCCGGGGTTCCCTCATGCCTGTGTTACCTTCTGGCTCTCCCCTTTTAGTTATGCTGTCATAGTTAGTTGCCGGAGTCCCTGCTTGTACTCAGTGCAATATGTATACTGTTCCTACTTATTCAGGTGACATTGGGCATACCTAACCACCTGCTTTTTCTTTCCCTCCACCCCCCCAAAAAAAAAATCTGTCCCTCTGAGTTACATGGAGTCAACAGAAAATCTTTTGGTGGAGAGGGTGGAAACCTCGACTGGCTCTCATAGCCTGCAGGGAATTGGCCGTCAGACATTCTGTCGCAATACCCA
The DNA here is from genome assembly GCF_027579695.1 of Neoarius graeffei. Taxonomy (NCBI): domain Eukaryota; kingdom Metazoa; phylum Chordata; class Actinopteri; order Siluriformes; family Ariidae; genus Neoarius; species Neoarius graeffei. The sequence goes on from NC_083570.1 coordinate 28,691,193, forward strand.
GACCCGGTGAAATGTAACTGAATTGTCTTGGCCAGCCCTAAGGGTCCCATCTGCATCTCATCATTGCTGAGGAGTGTGCTCCCATCACCCAATCAAGCATCCAGCCAGAGCAGGTCATGATATTTTTTAACCATATTAACATGCCATTGTTGTGTGTTATGCCTGATGTCAAGAGACTCGTCTCTGCAAGCCTACCACACAGATTTAATACTTGTGTCATTTTTAGGGCATACCTAACAACCTGTGTTTTCTTTCTCTCTCTTTCTCCCTCCCCCCCATCTGTCCCTCTGAGTTACATGTTGGTCCTGGGATTGAGATGCTGGCCTCTTCTGCCCCTCGGACTTGCTTGATCCATCCTGGTGCCCTGTGTCTGGTCGGAGTTTTATCGCATCGTTCCTGTGGAGGACGGCTCCATGAGGGTTATACCTGGAGGATGCTCTGGATTCTTATAGTAATGCTTTTATGGCTGAGGACTACAGTTGACTTGCTAACTTTAGGACTGCATTTGTCATGAACAGTTTTGCACTCAAGTTTCCATCAATGAAGAGTTATAACATCAATGAAACTGTCTTCATGTTAAAACTATTAATGTTATAGTCATGCTGTCTGTTGTTGCCCAAATGAGGATGGGTTCCCTTTTGAGTCTGGTTCCTCTCGAGGTTTCTTCCTCATGTCGTCTGAGGGAGTTTTTCCTTGCCACCGTCACCACAGGCTTGCTCATTGGGGATAGATTAGGGACAAAATTAGCTCATGTTTTAAGTCGTTCAAATTCTGTAAAGCTGCTTTGTGACAATGTTTATTGTTAAAAGTGCTATACAAATAAATTTGACTTGACACTTCCTCAGTCAGTAGGCATCATGTCTGCTTTATCCACTGCAATGTTGCATGACATTGGATTCCAGCCAATATTCATGCAGCCTGCTGGCCAAATGTTGGTTGCGGTCAGGTGGACAGTCCATGTCTTCTTTCTCATCAAGTGCATTGCCGCATGCTATATCCAGATTCAGATGCACCATCTTGCCAAACGCTTCAATGTAGAAGATGACTGGACCCACATTCCGCAAGCAGTCCACAAAACTCATCTTGCATAGGCGTGCATGATTTCATTTTCCATTGCATACATCATTCATAATTCTGATACAAGTTGCATTTGTTTGTCACATTGTTTGCCAAGTTGCATTTCTCATTGCATTTATTTGCCACATTAAAGGTTACCCCATTTTCTAAACACTACGTAATTATGTGACCAATAAATATTGTTAAGACATGAGAATGAAGTGAAAATGGCAAATAACATGAGAAAATAATCCTGTTTCAACAACTGTTCTAAATAGAAAGGAAGTCTTGTACAGCCTTTGTATTGGTATAATAATATATTTTTAAATAAATAGAAAAGGAAGAAGAAATACGAAAGAGAAAGATACACTGTATAAGAGGAAAACTGAAATAATCTCCGTAAAAATAATTATAGTAGTAAAAGAGCTGTTCCAAAAAAAAAAAAAAAGATCAGAGACTGGACTAGAAAAGGAAAAAAAAAAACAATAACAGTGAAGGGGGGTGCTATAAAGACGTAAGGAATGTGGTTAAAGTTGAGAAAATAAGAAAAGGAAAGGAAAGGAAAGGAAAGGAAAGGAAAGGAAAGGAAAGGAAAGGAAAGGGGGGAGTCAGGAGATACTTTTCTTGGGGCAAATTTGATAGGATACCATGGTTGAACACATGTGAGTAATAAGATGACAGCCAGATAGCTTCATTCTGGCAAGCCTATGAACTCTCCAGATTTTATATAGAGCTCAGTCCCTTGGCCTTAGAGAAGGCTGAGAATGATACATTTTTGTTCCTTCCCACTATAAATCAAAATCTGACTGGTTAATTCATCTGTCACTTCTTACATAAATATACACTACCCTGGCCTTCTGTCCCTGCAATTAAGTCCTAACCAGTGAGTGAGCCAGCTCTAAACCCTACTCTGCCTAGAGACAATAAACAAAAAAATTCTCATGAGATAACTATTTTAATGTTTTCAGGACAGTAACCCTTTCATTACTGAAGCAAATTTGATAGAAAATGAGACCAAATTATAATTAGAAGAAATTAATTATAATGAAATTATTAAAGAAATTAAAGAATCAAAGAAGTTAAATATAACATTTGAAATGCTGATATGTTTGGCATAGAAGGCCATGATGGGTCCCCTCAGATATATATATATATATATATATATCTCATCTCATCTCATTATCTCTAGCCGCTTTATCCTTCTACAGGGTCGCAGGCAAGCTGGAGCCTATCCCAGCTGACTACGGGCGAAAGGCAGGGTACACCCTGGACAAGTCGCCAGGTCATCACAGGGATGACACATAGACACAAACAACCATTCACACTCACATTCACACCTACGGTCAATTTAGAGTCACCAGTTAACCTAACCTGCATGTCTTTGGACTGTGGGGGAAACCGGAGCACCCGGAGGAAACCCACGCGGACACGGGGAGAACATGCAAACTCCACACAGAAAGGCCCTCGCCGGCCCCAGGGCTCGAACCCAGGACCTTCTTGCTGTGAGGCGACAGCGCTAACCACTACACCACCGTGCCCCGTGCCGCCCATATATATATATATATATATATATATATATATATATATATATATATATATATATATATATATATATATATACACACACACACACACACACACACACACACACATACACACACAGTGGGGCAAAAAAGTATTTAGTCAGCCACCAATTGTGCAAGTTCTCCCACTTAAAAAGATGAGAGAGACCTGTAATTTTCATCATAGGTACACTTCAACTATGAGAGACAGAATGGGGGGAAAGAATCCAGGAAATCACATTGTAGGATTTTTAATGAATTAATTGGTAAATTCATCAGTAAAATAAGTATTTGATCACCTACAAACAAACAAGATTTCTGGCTCTCACAGACCTGTAACAACTTCTTTAAGAGGCTCCTCTGTCCTCCACTCATTACCTGTATTAATGGCACCTGTTTGAACTCGTTATCAGTATAAGAGACACCTGTCCACAACCTCAAACAGTCACACTCCAAACTCCACTATGGCCAAGACCAAAGAGCTGTCAAAGGACACCAGAAACAAAATTGTAGACCTGCACCAGGCTGGGAAGACTGAATCTGCAATAGGTAAGCAGCTTGGTGTGAAGAAATCAACTGTGGGAGCAATTATTAGAAAATGGAAGACATACAAGACCACTGATAATCTCCCTCGATCTGGGGCTCCACGCAAGATCTCACCCCATGGGGTCAAAATGATCAAAAGAATGGTGAGCAAAAATCCCAGAACCACACGGGGGGACCTAGTGAATGACCTGCAGAGAGCTGGGACCAAAGTAACAAAGGCTACCATCACTACGCCGCCAGGGACTCAAATCCTGCAGTGCCAGACGTGTCCCCCTGCTTAAGCCAGTACATGTCCAGGCCCGTCTGAAGTTTGCTAGAGAGCATTTGGATGATCCAGAAGAGGATTGGGAGAATGCCATATGGTCAGATGAAACCAAAATAGAACTTTTTGGTAAAAACTCAACTTGTCGTGTTTGGAGGAGAAAGAATGTTGAGTTGCATCCAAAGAACACTATACCTACTGTGAAGCATGGGGGTGGAAACATCACGCTTTGGGGCTGTTTTTCTGCAAAGGGACCAGGACGACAGTGAAAACCACAATGGGTTCCACTCCTGCCAGCCAAAAACAGGAATCTTAGGGCCCGTTTACACGAGGACGCTGTCGGGTAAAAACGATTAAATATTTTATCAGTGCCTTTCGTTTACACGAGGACGGCGTTTCCGAGGCTGAAAAACGGATAAAATTGAAAACGCCTTCCAGAGTGGATAAGTTAAAAACGGCCCCCGTTGCATATCCGTCTAAACTACCCAATACGCGAAACTCTGCTCGGATCTGCTCACGTCGGGTACGCGTTTACGTCATACATATGTCATATACTGCACATGCCAGCCCGGGAAGTAAGAAAGTAAGTAAAAAAGTAAGAGCATGTCTGATTACATCGATCCAACGGACCTTCAAGCTGCTCTGTGTTTCAATGCAGTAGATGTGTTTTCCTGCTCACCCGCCCAGCTGGAGCTCCTCAGTTTGGTATCGCCAAGTTACACACACACACACGCGTGTGCACACGCGCGCCGCCTATTCAAGCCGCTCGTGAAACCATAAACCCGAGACTGAAAACAAAACTAGCAGCCGAACGGGTTTATTTTGCTGAGATGGACACTGCCTTTTCTCTTCTTCACCGAAACAAGAGTGAGTGTTACTTAATAAAGGCAGATTAAAAGAGTTTCGGTTTGCTCCTGCTTCTCCCTCGAGCACTACAGTACCTCAGCCAGACCGGTGTTCTGTAAAGTTATCCTAGCAAGTTCTCATACAGACCGTTTTATTATTCAAAACAAGTCATTACAAATTATTTGACTCGGCCAAAGACTCGACCAATACGCACAAAACATAAAAATCGGCAAATGCGTGAAATTCTCACCGATTTTCTATCAGCCCAGCTGATCGGTGGGACAAAACTACTGTTGAATTTTCCTACTCTCCTGGATTTCGCGCATGCGTAGTAGGCTTGGTAGGATAACTTGACAGAACAGCAGCGCAGATGTGCAGATCAGACAAGACAGAAGACGTTGCACATGCGTGCAGACATAGCGGAGACATTTATGCGTCACCGTATAGACGCAGATTTCCTCCTTGAAAATGGTCGTGTAGACGCGGAAAAAAGTGAGAACGAAAACGGACTTTTGCGTTTTTGTTTTATACCGTCCCCGTGTAAAGTGGGCCTTAGAATCAAGAACTAGTTACTATATATATATATATCAGGGTTTCCCTGAAAGCATCATAGCATAGCAGCCCCACTACATTTAATTTATTGACTGATATGCTTAGTGACATGCCGCTACCCATTAAACCGCTGCCGCAACACTTACAATTTAGGCCTACTAGGAATTGCCTTAACGCAGAAATCATGCATTTTTACTTACAAAAATGCCAAAACATGCATGTTCAGAATTTTAATGCGTCCCAGGACGCAGGGCTCCTGCCTGAATTTTTCCTGAGTGCCTTGGCAAATCCATTAGATTATGTTGTTGAACAAAGCAAGCAAAAGTGAACAGAAAGAAAAGGTCACGGCATCGTGGTCGCTTTTATGTGACGTCATGGCAACTGTGGATATCTGGATGTTGGCTTTAGATGTGATATATTTTATTAGACCTAATGCTTGGCTCAACTAGCAGCATGTTTGTTATGTACTGATAATGTAGCTTCAGCTAAACACCATAAAATATATGAGCTCAAGGCTTTGGCTTGTTTATTACTATTAAAAGTCCATGTTTGAGCTTACCTTTGTCATAATAAGGTATTTTTCTTTATCAGGAATTTTCCATAACATTCTGGCACAAAATCTGCCTTGGAATATTGGTAGGAATCTCTACTTTTGTCTGCCTTTAGCATCTCTGGGGTATTTAGAAGTCCTAAATATAGAGATGAAAGTGGAGCAAAGGAAAAAACCCTGAAATATGGGGGGCGGGCAACGTCCCCCGAAAATATTTTAATAACATAACACGCAAACCCCTGCATTGTAGTGCATTTTAGTACTTATTTTCACTAAAACAAGTTATAACTTTTAAGCCTTTTTCTTTCATGTACATTAATGATTAACATGTCAAAAATATAAAATTTATTCCCCTAGTTAATGAGTAATTTTCAGGAGTGCATTTAGAAAACGCGGTGATTTTCCTGGCTACACAGTTAACTACTTTGAAAAAAAATCAGACAGTTGAAGGTAAACTCAGCAAAATCCCAAAACAGTACTGTTAAAAAGTAAAGGTCTGTTAGAGTTTCTAAAGCTTTCAGGTTTCAATGTTGGGGACATTGAGCCTCGTTTATCAATCTTTTAGTAGAGTTGTGCGTTTGCATAAGCTAAAGTGAACTAAAAATTTCCAATTCATATTTATGCGAGTTGGAGCCAATTGTTTACATTAGTTCATATTGTCTGTAAATTTAAACACACCAATGAATACCAAATTTCTCATATAAATCAGGGGCGTAGGGTGTGTGTGTGTGTGTGTGTGTGTGTGTGTGTGACACACTGGCAGCCTGAGTACGGGACTGAGCCTGTTTCTTCCACGGTTTCTTGATGTTGTGTTCTAGAAACGGCACTAAAACTTAGCTTCAAAACCACAAAATGCAACTTTGATGGGAAATATATATATGAGTGATTCCACGCTTATGGGTACTGAAATGGGGACATGAACTTATTTTTAAAAATTCACCTAAAACCATTTATTTTTTTACCATCAGGTCACAAAACATGTAATCTTTAATGAATGATATGTTAAAAGATAACTTTAATTTTCTGAGATGTAATAAAAACATTTATATGCCAAAGTCAGAACGTAACAGAAGTGTTGTGGACATATATATTCTCAATTTTAACAATGTAGAATTACTTTTTGAAACATAGGAAGGTGATGTTTTAGCAAATATAATTAATAAACATGTGTAGTAGAATAAACATACACATTCTTTCAATAAGATTAACATGGTATATAGCTGATTGTAATTAATTTGTAACAGACGCGAGATGGACAATCGTAACAGAAGTAATGTAACAGACATCATTTTGGAACTCATAGGCTTGACTTTGGCATATAAATATGTTTTTATTACATCTCAGAAAATTAAAGTTATCTTTTAACATATCATTCATTATAGATTACATGTTTTGTGACCTGATGGTAAAAAAAGAAATGGTTTTAGGTGAATTTTTAAAAATAAGTTCATGTCCCCATTTCAGTACCCATAAGCATGGAATCACTCATATATAATAAATTGCTTACCTCTCTTCACGTCGAAAGAAGGAGGAAAGTTTTGCTTGTTTTGACATGGCGAATTATTAACACGAGAAAATACTTGTAATTCGCAACTAAAATGACTGCAGCTACACTGGCAGCTTGAACATGCTTTCTAGTGCGATTGTGTTGCGCTTGCGCAGAACGGTGTCAGTCCTGCTGACACTGACAACGGTGTCAGTGTGTTTAAATTTACAGCCTTAGCACATGCACCTTTTTTGTAGCCTTTGAGCAGGTAATCAATACAGTCCATGCAAGCCCATGGCCCTGAACTTGACCTAAGTTCACAGCTGATGTCAGAGAAGGGTATTCTGAGCTGATTGGCTAAGTGTGTGCGGTATCCCGTGTTGATTGGACGAGTGATGTGCCATTAACATTCATAGGTAACTTATGCAAAAATGGCGGAGCCTTCAAACCGGAGCTTTCAAGCCACGTATGAGTGAGCAAATCACTGACGGGCTGCAACTTAATTACGGAGTTTTTCAGAAAGAAAACTGCAGAAAACAACTCAGCAACAGTGGCAGACCATAGTTGTGAGACCGTGACGGCCAGTTGGCTACATGTTGCTGACCAAATTTTGCCAAATGTCAGGTCACCTGATATTTTTTTCATTTTATCATTGTTTATTGTTCACTTCAGTCTTGAGTATTAGGTATTTAGTCGTCTGCACTATTGCCAAAATTTAATGATCAGTATTTTGAACAATTCGTGCCATGTTGCATTACCATTCTCTTTGCTTGATGTGAAATAAACTGCAGTCTCCTTTGGAACAGTACACTGCTTATGAGATGCAAGTGAGTACTAACTTTTTTTTCCCCCCTGTTTTTAGGGTGGAATTCAGTAAAATTATAAGTAAAATATACCCTTTTCCCCAACTTGATGAACTGGTAAAAATCAGCTTTAGATGTCACCAGAAGCCACGAAATAAACGCCTATATTTAAAAATTTTCCAAGGGATGTGTGTGTGTGTGTATATATATATATATATAAAAAATCACACAGAGAGAAAGGGAGGATATTATATGAAGTTTATTTTCGACTGGTGAATGTATGTAGCACAAGTGAGTGAAGCGAACGAGTGAAATATTTTTAAACACGAGAAGATAAACTTTCAAAGATTCTTGAAGTTATCATCCAAGTGTCATCTTATTTGAATACCTTTAACATTTGTGACAAGTTCCAGTCTGGTTTTAGAGCCATGCATAGCACAGAGCCCATTCTTCTAAGGGTACACAATGATATCCTCCTCAATGTTGACTCTGGTTCCTGTGTAATTTTAGTCCTACTCAATCTCAGCACAGCTTTTGATACAATTGACCATGACATCCTCATAACACACCTAGAGGATGAAGTCAGTCTGAAGGACCCAGTGAAAAAATGGTTTAATTCTTATTTAAGAGAAAGAAGTTTCTCAGTCAAAATAGGAAATTACAAATTTTGATGAACTGGTAAAAATCAGCTTTAGATGTCACCAGAAGCCAGGAAATGAACGCCTATAAAATTAAATGTTAACGCCTCCCATTAAATGTTGCATCCCCCAAGGCTCCATTTTGGGACCTCTCCTATTTTCACTATACATGCTTCCCCTTGGCTCAATTTGAGAAATACAACATCTCATATCATTGCTATGCAGACAACACACAGTTTACCTACCAGTTTCATCTGACAGCACATGTTCAATAACGAACCTGTTTAGCTGTATGGAGGACATGAAATGATGGAGGGCAAGGAATTTCCTTCAATTGAATGCTAAGAAAAATGAAGTGATTATTTTTGGACCTTCCAGCTCAGCCTCCAGTTTCAGCTCTAGACTTGGTCCTCTGTCTGCTAATTTGCATAATGAGGTTAAAAATCTTGGTGTTTTTATGGATCGCTTGTTGAATTTCATTAAACAAGTGAGTACTGTTGTGAAAGGTATATTTTACCATCTTAGAAATATTGCAAAAGTAAAATCACTTCTGTCCACAAAAGACCTGGAAACAGTAATCTGTGCTTTTATTACTTCTCGGCTGTACTACTGTAACGCTCTGTATCTGGGGTTGACCCATTCAACTCCTTTGCAACTAAAAATGGTCCAAAATGCAGCAGCTAGACTTTTAACCAGAACTAAGAAAAGACAGCACATCACTCCTGTCCTGGCTCAGGTGCACTCGCTACCAGTGAAGTACAGAGTTTATTTTAAAATCTTACTTTTTGTTTTAAAAGTGCTTAATGGTCTAGCTCTACAGTACATTTCTGATTTGCTTACATCATACACCATACTGGAGGCACCCAGATGACTTAGATGATCCTCACAATTACTTCTCTCAGTACCCCATTCATGACTCAAATTCAAAGGTGACCGTGCCTTTTCTGGTGCTGCCCTCAGACTTTGGAACAGTCTCCCATTTCACATCAGATCCTATCTCACCAGTGATAGTTTTAAATCGAATTTAAAGACCTACCTTTTTTCTCTTGCTTTTAGTTCAGTCTGAGGTTTTTAAATGGTGTTGTCAAGTCCACTCCCCATACACTTCTACTTTTATTCTATCTTATATACATTTTATTTTATTATATTTAATTTATATTACTTATTTAACTTTTATATATTTATTTTTATTTTTCTTCTGTTAATGTAACTTTTATCTATTTTTTTATTTTTGTGTTTTTCTTATTCTTGCCTTGTACTTATATATTGACAGTATTGAATGTCTTACTTTTTATTAACCTATTTATTTCCTTGTTCTTCAAATGTATTATTGTATTCCCCATTTTAATTTTAATGACTGGAAAGCACTTTAGGTCAACTCCTGTTGTTTTTAAAAGTGCTATACAAATAAAGTAATTTGACTACACTTGATATCTTTGTGCCGCCATGTAATGTTCTTTTTATTATATGGACACATCCACACACAAAAAATGCGCAAGTTAATGAAAATAATTTTAACTCTGTCACGGCCACTTTCGTCAAGGAATTTTATTTACATTGCAATATTTGCAACAAGTTGTATTTGGCAGGTGGCTCTGTTATGGGACCTCTCTACCCTTCCACATGCATACGTGGAAATCCCCCCACACGACCTCAGATGCACGACTGATTTTAATGTATTCAAGAGTAATCTAAAAACAATCCTTTTCCAACAGGCACCTGGATGAATTAACTCATTTTTCTACCATTTTTTAATGTAGGTATATTTACTTTTATACATTACTAGTTATATGTAGTAAGTTGTATTAGTTGTTAGGTGCTTTTGAAAACTGTATAGTTGAAATTGCACATTATTATTATAATTATTATTATATACCATTCCATTTACCCAATGAAGGAGACCAGAGCCAGCATTCAAATCTGCAGCCTGTATCCAAGCTCACCCTATCATGGAGTTCTTAACAGATTTAGAGAGGTCAAGGAGCCTGGATACAAAGGAGCATCCCTGGGGAATAACACACATTGCGTAATTAAGATGCTCAAACATAAAACAATCCCTTTTTGAAATGCTATTGCCTCCTGCACTTGTCATGACCTCTCTGAAGTGATCTGACTTGTTCCAAGAGGTAGTGAAGCTTGCATCCAGTTGCTGTCTAAGCCCATGTTTACATTAGACCGTATCAGCGGATCATCAGATTAACGTTTTTAAAACGATTAGTGTGCACACAGCAACACCAATACATGATTTGCGTGCACACAGCAATACCAATACACGGATACGCTCGGCTCCGCAGGCATCCTGCGCTCCAAATCACTCCGCCCTGAACAGCGAGTGCCCTCTGGAGGGTACGCACTCCGGCCTTGCGCAGCTCACAGAGCACGCGAGTGAAGTGAACAAGCTGTGATTCGGGACTGAGCCGCTGTGTGTGTGATCCCAGTGCATATCACTTATCACTTGCAAGTGGAAGGATGGCAAGCCTAAAGACAATCATAACTACACAATGGGCAGTATTTGCATCAGTATTTGCAGTATTTTCATACTTTTATACTCTTTAATGAAAGGTGATACAAGGCGGAAGTCCGCGCCGTTTTTCAGCAGTCGCGTCACATGACCAACGCCAGAGAATCAGGAAGGTGGATGTCACAGTGACGTTGTCCAATGAGACGCCAGCTAGAGCTCAGCACAGCTTATCCGCATATTCTGAATGTTTACACAGCACCGGAGCTGACACGATCTGGATTGAATACGTGGACGCTGGCGGATTCCCGTTTCCCGGCGTTTCCAGGCGGTTTAATGTAAATGGACAGTGCATCCGCGAAGAAAACGAGACAGATACGGTCTAATGTAAACGTAGCCTAAGGTTAGAAATTCTGTAGTCTGGAGAGGACTTGATGTTTTCTTTTCAGATAGCTACCCATCCAATATGTAAATATGTGTTAAGCTCTGAGATACATTGGTCTGGCTTTGAATTGGGTTATCCTCTAACAAAAGTAATCTCAGAGGTGAAGCAGTTTACAGTTGTTAAGGAGGGTCCAGCAAAGAGCCTCTGAGGAGGTGTCAAATATTTTGGGCTGCTACAACACTGACGGTCAGCCTGACTGAGAAATACATTCAATCTCTCCATTTAGCCAAATAAATGCCAATGCGAAGGGTGTAAAGGCATGACATGAATGAGACTATTGATGCTTTGAGCTTTGTCATTATGAAGAGCAGATAAATTAGGGGTGGTGTTTTTTTTTCCTCTCTCCCCCCAAAATATTTATGGGCAGCTATACCTATAGGGTTAATGCAAGTTGTCAGATTGAGTAGTTGGGTGGTAAAGTCATTGTTCTGCAATACGGGAGCTGGCTCTACGGCTAATTTGGGAGCATGGAGGATGTAAGCAATCCCCGCTGCGGTTGTGATGTACTTCCTGGTTTCCGAGTTGTTTGCGATGAGTCTTTTTTCTGCGAGTGTTGGCGTTAATCACTAATCTTTTTTATTTTCTCTACAAATAATTTTCCAGTATCCTTTTCATTTTTATTGTACTTTCACTTTTGCTTTCCTTTTTCTGCATTTTAAATTTTTTCGGAAGAACACCAAGACAGGAAGCTTTCTTTTTTTCTCCTCCTGAGTAAAGATGACAAGTGGAGGCCATCTACATGGGATCTGCTTTAATATCAACAGATCCTCGATTAAGGTATGTGAATCCTTTCATCATGGCACACTTTCAGCTTGTTCAGTGTGCTGAGTGGAGGATGTTTAGTGATTTTTCCTCCGTTGCTAGTGATAGTTTTATTTGTGATAAGTGCAGATTAGTTAGCTCTCTGATGGACAAGATTGCAGCTTTCGAGGTGCATATCCAGACTTAAGAGAGGGCTAGTGAGAATGAGAACAGTGTAGTTTCTGCAGGGGAAAGTCTGGATGCCCTAGGTGGAGTTAGCAATCCCCCAACTCTGGCATTAAAGCCCTCACAGCGGGGCGAATGGGTGACGACTCGGCGGCATAAGCGTCGATGCATGTCTGATGTTGTAGTATGCTCTGGCCCCATCCCAGTGCGGTGTGGCGATATAGTTTACAGCAGGTAATGGTCGCTGAACTGCTGGTTGTCAAGGTGGTGCTCTGAAAACAGTGTGGGTTTTACAGATAATTGGACTAATTTTGAGGGCACTGCTGGCCTGTTAGGGCGGGACGGTATCCATCCCATTCGGGAAGGTGCTGCTTTCATTTCTTGCAGCACAGCTCATAGTCTCAGAACAGGTTTAGTTAACTTCTGACAATCCAAAGTCAAGGCCAGGGAACAGATGAACAGCCTAAACCGACTGTCTGCTAGCTGCACAGAGTCATCACTCAGGGTCCACTACATCAAGACCATGTCTGTTCCCCGAGCTAAACAAAAAAGTAGAAATACTCAGAGTTTGTTCCAGTAACCTAAGCAATATAAAATTAGATCATACTGACTGTACAGCCTCTGCCAGCACCTTTGATCTAAAGGTAGGGCGATTAAATATTAGATCTCTTACATCTAAAGCACTAATTATTAATGAACTTATTACTGATCAGGAGTTTAATGTACTGTGTTTAACAGAAACATGGATTAAGCCAAATGAATATATAGCATTAAATGAAGCTCATCCTCCTGGCTTGTCTAACTGGCAGAGGAGGCATCGCAGTTATTTATAATGATTATCTAGGTGTAACACAAAAACCTGGTAATAAATTTAATACAGTTCAAGTTTTTCATAATGTATGTAGCCTCGAAAAATAAGTCTAACAAGTTAATTCCATTACTTATTATTTACAGGTTCCCAGGGCCATATTCTGAGTTTCTTTCTGAATTTGCAGATTTTATCTCAGACCTGGTTAGTTCCTTAGACAAAGCTTTAGTTGTCGGAGATTTTAAGATTCACTTCGATAACCCAGAAGATCCTTTGAAAACAGTGTTTATGTCCATTTTAGATTCAGTAGGGTTAATCAGAATGTCATAGGACAACCCATAATGGTGGACACACTCTTGATCTAATACTAACATTAGGGTTAAACATAGAAAATATAGTCACAATTCCACAGTCTGAAGTTATATCAGATCATGATCTCATCTCATTCAAAATATGTCTGAGTGCACCTCACCATGCTACTGTATTAAACATACATTCACATTAACGACTGCATGGAGTTTTATAAATGATCTCCCAGAGTTATCAACTTTGATTGGGTCACTGTCAGCCCCCGCAGAACTTGATCAGGCAACTGAATGCTTAGAGTCAATGTTCCACTATACTTTAGATAATGTTGCTCCACTTAAAAGTAAAATTATTAGAGAGAAAAAATTAGCACCCTGGTGTAAAGGCCAATTTATGCTGACAACCCAGTCCTCGCAGATGGCGTCGCAGATGGAGTCTGTGAAGCCCCCCCCCTCGCAGATGTTCTGTGCGCACCTCCCAAAAATTGTGACCACCGCAGACAGCCTTGCAGACAGCGTCGCAGACAAGAGGGCTCTGATTGGTCCACTCTACATCCGCTGTACACGCACTTCCGCTTCCCTACTTTCCCGGTTTGGTTTGTTTTCACAACCGCCATTTTTAAAAACACGAGCGAAGATAGAGCAGCACGAAGAGCGGTTGATCAAGGAAGTGAGGAAGTACGTACATCTATACAACTCCAGTTCTAGTCATTATAAGTAATCGGAGGATAAACACTCCACTAACCACACCCACCAACTACTCCTAGCGATTTCGCGACTTCGCGCCCCCTTGCGTTGTGGCGGTGAATGACATCGCGCATGCCTATTACTCCCCGCTCAACGATAAATTACAACTGTCTGTGAAAAGCTATCTGCGAAAGCCTTGTCGCAAGAGCATGCAGAGGCCTTAACAATGACACTCGCACTTTAAAACAGACCACTCAGAAACTGGAATGTAAATGGCATCAAACAAAATTGGGAGCATTCAAAGTAGCTTGGAAGGAGAGCTTCGTGAAGTATAGAAAAGCTCTTAGTGCTGCTAGATCAACATATCTCTCCTCCCTTATAGAAGATAACAAAAATAATCCGAGATTGCTATTTAATACTGTAGCAAAATTAACCAAGAAAAAGACCACTATAGACACATGCACACCTGCAGTATGTAGTAGCAATGACTTCATGAATTTTTTCAATGACAAAATTCCGACAAAAAATTCAAACTACTAATTTAAGGTCAGACAACTTAAGTGACAATTTAAGTAACCCTGTAGTTAACAATATAACTGTATCAGATCAGCAATTAGAATGTTTTACTCCCCTTAAAGAAATCAGACCACTTTCATTAATCTCCACATCAAATTCCTCAACTTGTGTACTAGATCCCTTACCTACATGGCTATTCAAACAGATAATACCTGAAGTAATTGAACCACTTCTAAAAATAATAAATTCTTCTCTTAGGATTGGCTATGTATCCAAATCCTTTAAACTAGCAGTTATCAAACCCCTGATTAAAAAACCTGACCTTGATCCCAGTCAGCTATCCAATTATTGGCCAATATCAAACCTCCCCTTTATCTCCAAGATCCTAGAAAAAGCTGTTGCACAGCAGTTATGCTCATATTTACATAGGAATAACATCCATGAAATGTATCAGTCAGGATTTAGACCTCATCATAGCACAGAGACAGTACTGGTGAAAGTAGGAAATGACCTACTGTTGGCATCTGATCAGGGTGTCTTGCTGCTTGTGCTGCTTGACCTTAGTGCAGCATTTAATACCACTGATCATTCCATTCTTTTGGATAGTCTAGAAAATGTTGTGGGAGTTAAGGGAACGGCCCTCTCCTGGCTCAGGTCTTATTTAACTGATCGCTATCAGTATGTTGATGTAAATGTTGATTTTTCTAGACATACTGAGGTAAAGTTTGGTGTTCCACAAGGTTCTGTCTTAGGCCCACTGCTTTTTTCTTTATATATGTTACTTCTGGGTGATATTATTCGTAAGCATGGTATTACTTTCCACTGTTATGCTGATGACACACAGTTGTATGTTTCTGCAAAACCAGATGAGAGACACCAGCTTAATAGAATTGAGGAATGTGTAAAGGACATTAGACACTGGATGCTTATTAACTTCCTTCTGCTTAACTCTGACAAGACTGAAGTACTGGTACTAGGACCACATGCAGTAAGTTTTCTGATTACACAGCAACTCTGGATTGCCTTTCTGTTTCTTCACGTGCAGCAGTAAAAGACCTCGGGGTGATTATTGACCCCAGTCTTTCATTTGAAACTCACATTGATAACATTACCTGGATAGCTTTCTTTCACCTCAGAAATATTACTAAGATAAGAAATTTAATGTCACTACACGACGCAGAAAAACTAGTTCATGCTTTTGTTACCTCTAGTTTGGATTATTGTAATGCTTTACTGTCTGGATGTTCCAATAAGTGCATAAACAAGCTCCAGTTAGTTCAAAATGCAGCAGCAAGGGTTCTTACTAGAAAATATGACCACTTCACCCCTGTCTTATCCATGCTGCATTGGCTCCCAATCAAATTTCGTATTGCTTATGAAATACTACTATTGATCTTTAAAGCACTGAATGGTCTTGCACCACAGTACCTGAGCGAACTTCTGGTCCTTTATGACCCGACATGTCTACTTTTATCAAAAGATGTAGGCTATCTGCTGGTACCTCGTATAGTGAAGGCTATATCAGGGGGCAGAGCCTTTTCTTATAAAGCCCCACAGTTATGGAACAGCCTTCCAAGTAGTGTTCGGGAATCAGACACAGTCTGTGTTTAAGTCTAGGCTGAAAACATATCTGTTTTGTCAAGCTTTTGTTAATAGTGTTTATGAGGTAAAGGAGTAGATCTGGAGGGTCCTCAGACATACAGTGGTGCTTGAAAGTTTGTGAACCCTTTAGAATTTTCTATATTTCTGCATAAATATGACCTAAAACAACATCAGATATTCACACAAGTCCTAAAAGTAGATAAAGAGAACCCTGTTGAACAAATGAGACAAAACTATTATACTTGGTCATTTATTTATTAAGGAAAACTATCCAATATTACATATCTGTGAGTGGCAAAAGAATGTGAACCTTTGCTTTCAGTATCTGGTGTGACCCCCTTGTGCAGCAATAACTGCAACTAAACTCTTCCGGTAACTGTTGATCAGTCCTGCACACTGGCTTGGAGGAATTTTAGCCCATTCCTCCGTACAGAACAGCTTCAACTCTGGATGTTGGTGGGTTTCCTCACATAAACTGCTCACTTCAGGTCCTTCCACAACATTTCGATTGGATTAAGGTCAGGACTTTGACTTGGCCATTCCAAAACATTAACTTTATTCTTCTTTAACCATTCTTTAGTAGAACAACTTGTGTGCTTAGGGTCGTTGTCTTGCTTCATGACCCACCTTCTCTTGAGATTCAGTTCATGGACAGATGTCCTGATATTTCCTTTAGAATTTGCTGGTATAATTCAGAATTCATTGTTCCATCAATGATGGCAAGCCATCCTGGCCCAAATGCAGCAAAACAGGCCCAAACCATGATACTACCACCAACATATTTCACAGATGAGACAAGGTCCTTATGCTGGAATGCAGTGTTTTCCTTTCTCCAAACATAACACTTCTCATTTAAACCAAAAAGTTTTGGTCTCATCCATCCACAAAACATTTTTCCAATAGCCTTCTGGCTTGTCCACATGATCTTTAGCAAACTGCAGACAAGCAGCAACGTTCCTTTTGGAGAGCAGTGGCTTTCTCCTTGCAACCCTGCCATGCACACCATTGTTGTTCAGTGTTCTCCTGATGGTGGACTCATGAACATTAACATTAGCCAATGTGAGAGAGGCCTTCAGTTGCTTAGAAGTTACCCTGGGGTCCTTTGTGACCTTGCCAACTATTACACGCCTTGCTCTTGGAGTGATCTTTGTTGGTCGACCACTCCTGGGGAGGGTAACAATGGTCTTGAATTTCCTCCATTTGTACACAATCTGTCTGGCTGTGGATTGGTGGAGTCCAAACTCTTTAGAGATGATTTTATAACCTTTTCCAGCCTGATGAGCATCAACAACACTTTTTCTGAGGTCCTCAGAAATCTCCTTTGTTTGTGCCATGATACACTTCCACAAACATGTGTTGTGAAGATCAGACTTTGATAGATTCCTGTTCTTTAAATAAAACAGGGTACCCACTCATACAGTACCTGATTGTCTACATTGATTGAAAACCCCTGACTCTAATTTCACCTTCAAATTAACTGCTAATCCTAGAGGTTCACATACTTTTGCCACTCACAGATATGTAATATTGGATCATTTTCCTCAATAAATAAATGACCAAGTATAATATTTTTGTCTCATTTGTTTAACTGGATTATCTTTATCTACTTTTAGGACTTGTGTGAAAATCTGATGATGTTTAGGTCATATTTATGCAGAAATATATAAAATTCTAAAGGGTTCACAAACTTTCAAGCACCACTGTAGAGTGCTTTTGTAAACTGGGATGTACGGATGCTGTCAGTCCCCCCTCACTTGCTCATTCAAGTTTGTTGACGGTGTAGTGGCTGGTTGCTTTATTTCCTGGGGTGCCCTCATGCCTGTGTATTCTGGCTCTTCTCTTTTAGTTATGCTGTCATAGTTAGTTTTGCTGGAGTCCCTGCTTGCATTCAGTGCAAAATGTATCCTGTTCCTACTCATCAGGTGACATTGGGCATACCTAGCAACCTGTGTTTTCTCTCTCTTTCTCCTCTCCCCCCTCCTTCCCACTCTGTCTGTCCCTCTGAGCTACATGTCAATCCTGAGATCGAGATGCTGACCTCTTCTGCTCCTCGGACCTGCCTGATCCATCCTGATGCCCTACATCTGGCTGGAGTCTCATCACATTGCTCCTGTGGAGGACGGCCCCATATAGACAGTTGAAAGTCACATTTGGAAGATCCTCTGGACATTTACAGTAATGCTTTTATGGCTGAGGACTACAGTTGACTTGCTAACTTTAGGACTGCAGTTGTCACGAACAGTTTTGCACTCAAGTTTCCATCAGTGAAGAGTTTATATCATCAACGAAACAGACTTCATGTTAAAACTGTTAAAAATGCTATAATCTGAGATTCTGGGAACCCATCCTCATTTGGGTGTCTGTTATCACCCAAATGAGGATGGGTTCCCTTTTGAGTCCAGTTCCTCTCGAGGTTTCTGCCTCATGTTGTCAGGGGGAGTTTTTTCTTGCCACTGTCGCCATAGGCTTGCTCATTGGGGATAGATTAGGGATAAAATTAGTCAATGTTTAAAGTCATTAAAATTCTGTAAAGCTGCTTTGCGACAATGACTATTGTTAAAAGCACTATAAAAATAATCTTGACTTGACTGGCTGTTGCCAGGAAACGCAAACTTATAGAGGGAGCCGACCAGACTCCAGGGCTTGGATTCTGGAGTTTATGGTGGCAAGTGATGCTGGATGCTGGACAAGGCTGACAATGAGTTATTTGGGTCTGCAGGTGCAGCTGCTGGGCTTAGACTCACGCTCTCTTGGGTGGCGGAGCATCCAGAGCTGGGACTGAATGGAGGTGCGGGCAGTGTTTTCGTCTTCTGTGGCTTCCCTAGGAGCAGAAAAGATCTGCAGCTGAGGGCTTGATGTGAATGCCCTCCGCCCTCCTCAAAGGAAGCTCTGACTGGTACCACGATGCTATTTATTAACAAGATTTCCAGGAGCCTGGTGCAGGCTGTTCATTAATCCTGGGGGCAGAAGACTTCTCCTTGCCAAACGAGAGCTCCGGTGAATGGAAATGGTGCTCTCTTGCAAAATGACTTGCAGAGGAAGCAGCAAAAAGTTAAAAATCAGCTTAAATAAGGTGCTTTGTGAGAGGTATGCCAATAGAACACATAGAATGGGATCAGCTGAGCTGACTGCTGATGTGGGCTGGCTTGAGATCAGTTGCAGTCAGCTGATATAGCTGGGATTGAGGGCTGAGCTTGACTTTGTGGCCTGCCAGAACTATGCTATATTTGATTTTTGAACTGGTTTGCCATTTTGACAGCATGCGTCTAGTCAGCAGGAAAACATTGGGAATGACATCATCGGAGTGAAATATCGGGAAATATGTCACTCAGATCCGCGATGTATTTTGGATAAAAAAAATGCAAGTTTTTCGACACGAGAAGATAAACTTCATATCTTCAAGACGTGTGATTTTCTTTTTATTATATAGACACATTGACAAAGAAAAAGTACCAAAATTTATCAAAACAATTCATCGATTTCTTCATGAGTGACATATAGAGAAATATGTCCCAGATGTAGGTCCTATGAAAAATACGAATGGTGTATTTCACAGTAAAACACTTGTTTCCATATTATATATATTAGGCTGATGTGTGTGTGTGTGTGTGTGTGTGTGTGTGTAAGTCTTAGGCACATGTAATGAAGTGCTGTAGACCAAAAATAGCTTAAAAATAATGAAATGAAATGCTCTAACATTAAAAAAATACTATAAACCACAGTAAGCCATAGTAAATGAAACAAAGTCAATATCTGGTGTCAGATGACCCTTTGCTTTAAAAAATAGTCTCAGGTACAATTAGTGCAGTTTTATAACACACACACACACACACACACGCATACACACACTTCTTTATTTGTGCTATGTGGTGTGTGTGTATGTGAGTACCTGATGGCTGAGGCAGGCTTGATGTCTGCAGGGTGTGAAGGTGGAGGTGGTGGAGGCTCGTGAGGTCGGCCATACATGCGCTCTCCTGTGCGGTTGAGCAGCTCGCTCATCTGAGAGTATGGCAAAGCAGCCAGGGAGAACGAACCATCCAAATGATCCATGTACATTTGCCTGAAACGGTGAAACAAACAAACATACAAACATAAAAACAGGGATACCAGTTATATGGTTAAATATTTTCTCTCTCTCTCTCTCACTCACACACATGTGCACACATGCGCACACACACCTGGGGTCATGGAAGGGAACCAAACCATTGCTAGTGTCTTTGTGTTTATCTTCAATGTCATCTTCTGCCAGCTCTGGCCCTAAAGCCAGTTTCTGCCACTCCTTTTTGCGATCATGAGGAGCTCGTGGTACCTTCTCTGGTTCTGCAGGACGGTCAATGTTCTTTAGCTGAGTGAAGAGACACAGAGTGTTAACTTTATTATTACACATATAAATATGCATGTAATAGACATACATATTAGACAGACATATAGATCTGCAAAGGAGCCAGGGAAGGGTTTTAGTCTTAGTCTTAACTGTAGACAGAAAAAAAAAAGAGAGAATTCAGAGGGAACTAATTATAAGTGCATCTCGCTAAAAGAAGAAGAAAGAATGGGACATCCACATCCACACTTTATCTGCATGAGCAATGTTGAAGTACATATACACTTCCACACTCCTGACCTTTCACACCAATTTGTGTAAAAAACTTCATGCACACACGCACGCACACATTTCTGTGTTCTGACTCTGTCCTCTCAGCTCAAATTCAGAATCTTAAAAGACTGATGCACACACACACACATGCAAAGTTCTCCATACATTAGGAGATAAAGCAGCGTCAGTTGTGCAGCCATCACTGCAGACAAACCCACACACTCACTCGTACACCGCAGAATATGCCACAGCTTAATACAGACACACAGAGGAACACACAGGAAACAAATAAATCTATATGGCTTACATGAGTCTCTTTAGAACATTCAGGAAGAAAACAGTACGTGATCCTCACTCAACTATTTGATTTTTTTTCTCTCTTCACTGCTTATGACTGCTTAATTCACACAGTTTTTGGCACTGATAATCCATTATAAGGACCTATTAAAAATCAGTGATGACATGATTTTATGGCCTGACATAATGCTTTATACAAAGCAGCTAGGCATGTAACGAAATATGATGCGATCATCAATTATGATACAAATTTACAATTATTTGAATTGATGAAATAAAAACTGAATCTCAATTATTATCAGGCTGTGTTATATCTTATTTTTTCCTAATTGTAATTGTGTTGTTTAGACAGCATAGGGTACAATAATATACTATAGCGAGAATACATTTAACTTCACAGTAGGTGGAAGTAACGCAGCTCTAATGTTGCAAAAACACACACAAAAAAGATCTAAAATGGGAAAGAACTGTTGTATGATGGACTGTACAAATAGATTTAACAAGAAATGTGATCCCTCTCTTTACAGACTGCCGAAAGCTAAAGAAAAGAGAAGCAAATGGAGGTAGTACAAATGTTCATACAATTTTATGAAGAAAAGGCCTATTTATTATTGTTTTTCATTTTTAATAAATATTCAGTTAATAGTGTGTTATATTTTACTCCACCTTTACAACTGTGAATAAATAACCATTGGTTATTAAGAAAATGAAACAAAAGTTCTTTTTGTTTTTAATTTAACAAAAGAGATATTTAAGTTGATAAAAATAGGAAAATAAATGTTGCATTTTTTGGTAATAAAAATTTCTTCATTTAATTTTATAAAAAATATCATGAATCTGTCAGGGTGCAGGCACTTACAGTATGGATGCAAACACAGGGGAGAGTGGGTGCATCACAAACTGTAAACAAAGCCAAATCAGGAAACTGGAGACATAGTCAGGGGAGAGCAAGGGTCAGTTGATCAGCGACCAGAATATCAGAGATCAGGCAAGAGAATGAAGTCAGAAATAAACGTAAACAGAATTCAATAATGGGAAGTCAGGCAGATAGTCAAATGGCTCGGTAAAGTCAGGCACAGGGACGCAGAACGATACTTTGCAAAGTGAAAGCTGAGCTTGTATAGGGAAGGTGATTCCTGGTAAATTAGAGACAGGTGTTGAGGTTAGAATTCTGATGATGAGGGGCACTGTGGCACTTGGGAAGCATAATCCGGAACGGCCATGTTTGGAGGCTGCTCTGAACTCAGGTTTTCAGCGCAACTTTTATATTGTGAATATACTTCTGAAGTGCTTCACTGATGTGTTTTTCTTTTCTTGGGTTCTCTCTTCCTTGGTGTTGGTTTGTCTGGGTGCTCCCTGTGGAACTGTTGAGTGAGGAGGGGGTCTAAGATGTCCTTGGAGTTAACCCAGCTGCACTCTTCTGGGCCATACCCCTCCCAGTCGATCAGGTATTCCAGTTGTCTTTGTCTGCGACGGGAGTTGAGGATCTTATTGACTTGGTAAATGGGGCCACCTTCTAGATCTAGGGAGAGAGGTCCTTGGGTGGGTGCATCTGTGGCTAGGGGACCTTGGATGGCAGGTTGTAAGCATGATACATGGAACATGGGAGCCATCTTACAGTGAGATGGGAGCTTGAGCTTGTAGGAGACCTCGTTGACCTTGCACACTACCTTGTATGGATTGTAGGTCTGTGAAGGTTCTCAGTCATCCAGGTCATAGTAAACCATTGGTGCTAAAGAAGGTAACTGGACTTGCTTGAAATTCTTGAAGACGTTGCACCTCTCATCCAAAAGGCTTCTTCAATTCTGTATGACTTCCACTGCAGTCCAAAAAGGCTAGGTTGTTTCCACTGACGTCCTCCCAAATTAACTTGATGCTGATATCTACTGCATTGATGGTGGCTATGAAGGCTTCCACCTCATGGGTTTTGATGTTAACCCAAGTGTCATCCATATACCTGAACCAGTGGCAGAGAATGACTAATGAAAAAGTGGTCAAAGCTCACCCGCTTTCCCTGCATTCCCACCACAGAATCAGTCAAATCTGTTAGGAAACGACTTCAAGACAGCACCTTACCAGACAGAACAAACCTCACCACAGACCACATTTGCACCCTGCTTGACCTCTGCCTGACCACCACCTATTTCCGGTTCAACAAATGTTTCTACAGACAGAAGCATGGATGCCCCATGGGCTCACTGGTGTCCCCTATAGTGGCCAATCGGAAGTGGAAAACAAAGCTTTGACCACTTTTTCAGGAGTCGCTCCCAGCCACTGGTTCAGGTATGTGGATAACACCTGGGTTAAAATCAAAACCCATGAGGTGGAAGCCTTCACAGAGCACATCAATGCAGTGGATATCAACATCAAGTTCACTTGGGAGGATGTCAGTGGAAACAACATAGCATTTTTGGACTGCAGCATGTACATCAAACAAGACTAAAGCCTTAGCATCAAGGTCTACCAGAAACCTCCCCACACAGACCTGGACCTACTGTTTGAGTCTCACCATCCACTGGAACACAAATTGGGTCATTAGGACCTTACATGACAGGGCTCAGAATATTCCTACAATGGTACAGGGAAAAGAGAAGGAGCAAAAACACATGAAAGAAGCAAGTCAGAACTGCGGGTATCCCAACTGGGCTTTTGTAAAAACCAGAAAAAGAAACATAATGGACAGGGAAGAAAATGGCAACAAACGCAAGAACATAGTCCAGAAATGTAGGGAATGCCAATCTGAGAAACTCGGGAGAATCTTCCACAAACACAAATTAGGTTTCAATTTCACACTTCAGAAGTGCGGGCATCTCAACTGGGCTTTCATCAAGACCAGAAAAAGAAACATAATGGGCAGGGAAGAAAACAGCAACAAATGCAAGAACATTGTAATTCCCTACATTTCTGGACTATCTGAGACTCTCAGAAGGATCTTCTACAAACACAACATTCCTGTACATTTCAGACCCAGCAACACTGTGAGGCAGAAATTGGTCCACCCTAAGGACAGAATACCCAGACACAAACAGGACAACGTAGTGTATGCAATTCAATGCAGTGAGAAATGCATGGACCTGTACACTGGGAAAACAAAACAGATGCTTCACAGGCGCATGGCTCAGCACAGGAGAGCCAGTTCCTCAGGCCAGGACTCTGCAGTCTATCTTCATCTCAATGACAAAGGACACTCATTTCAGGACTGCAATGTACGCATTCTAGCCAGAGAAGACCAGTGGTTTGAAAGAGGAGTAAAAAAGCCATCTTCATCAACCTGGAACAACCATCACTGAACAGAGGAGGTGGTCTGAGACAACACTTATCAGCCACCTACAATGCAGTCCTTGGCACACTTCCCAGAAAACTGAATACACATCCACACCAAAACTCAACTGACTTCAATGACTCACATGATGGTAGAGAGAGCCAACAACCCACCCTAATCCCCTCAATCCTCCCATGTGATGAGTTTGCCTCTGAGGTGGCACATGCATGAGTCCGGGAGGACAGTTCTCAGGTGGGCTAGCCAGTTGAGATTGCCTGATTTCTTTGTTGATGTCCCAAGTGATGGCTTGTACAAAACAGGCTGGTGGAAGAATGGGAGTGGATTTGGATGTGTGAATCAATGTGTTATGGATTCTGGAGAGGGTGTCAGCTCTCTTTTGGAGCCAGGGCAGTAGGATATTGTGAACTGGAATTGGGTGAAGAATAGGGCCCATCTGGCTTGGTGAGGATTCAGAGCTTTCTTTAGGTACTCCAAGCTCTTGTGGTCAGTGAGGATGGTGAACGGTTGTGCAGCACCTTCCAGCCAGTGCCTTGATTCCTTTCATGCCAGTTTAATGGCCAGGAGCTCTTGGTTTCCAGTGTCATAATTTTGTTCGGTTGGGGTGAGCTTCTTGAAGTAGAAGGTGACCGGATGTAGCTTGGGCTTTTCCCCCCAGGACGCTGAGAGAGAACCCCTCCTACTCCAGTCTCTGAGGCATCATGCCTCCACAACAAATGGCTTCATAGGGTCTGGATGTTGCAAGATATGGGCCATAGTGAAGGTGGACTTGAGCTGGTTGAATGCATCTTTGTCTGCTGGGTTCCACTGGAGGCGGCATGGTTCATTTTTCAGCAGGGTCGTGAGAAGAGCGGCGATCGTGCTGAACGCACAAATGAAGTGCCAATAAAAATTTGCAAACCCCAAGAAACATTGTAGCTCCTTCACTGATGTGGGAGTAGGCCATGACATGACCGCAGGCCATGACATGACCGCCAAGACTTTGCCCTGATCCATGCTCACACCCTCTGAGATGATCTGGTTGATGTGGAACTCACATTTTTTGGCTTTGACATACAGATGATTCTTGAGCAAACAGGAGAGCACTGACCTGATGTGTCTGTGATAGGTGTCCTCATCTGGGGAGTAGCTAAAGATGTCATTGATGTAAGTGATTACAAACCTCCCCAGCATGTCCCTGAGCACATTGCTAATGAGGCACTAGAAGACATTTGGCACAAAAGAAAGGCCGTAAGGCATGACCAATTATTCGAAGTGACCGGCAGTGGTGCTAAACGCACCATTTGTCACCCTCTTGAATCGTGACCAGGTCATATGCGCTACGGAGGTCAAGTTTGGAGAAGATCTTGGCTGTTCTTAACTGTTCCAGAGCTGAAGGCACCAATAGAACGGATAGGGGTATTTGACAGTGATCTGACTGAGGCCTCGATATTCGATACATGGGCTGTAGATGTTGATGGCCTAATATACTGTACCTGTAGTATGTTGAGCGGGTGGGTGGAGCACAGAAGTACGGCAGGCCAGAACTGAGTTTCACAAGACTCTTTATTTGCAGCTTTTCAGCTTTTTTAACAAACTCCCAGTCACACAGACACTCACACACCCATCAGTCATCTGGTTGGGGAGCGAGACTCTTCTCTCCTCTCCCCCTCCCTTTATACTCCATCCCTTGGCCACGCCCCCGCTGCCACAAACCCCCACCGCCCGACTCAGGCTGGGGAGCCGTCTGGCCTGAAGCCGACTCCCCCCCCCGATGGGACAGGAAGTCCGCCACCACCATCTGTGCCCCCGGCCTGTGGATCACCTCGAACTTAAATGGCTGGAGCGCGAGATACCAACGGGTGATCCGCACATTGGCATCCTTCATGTGGTGGAGCCACTGGAGGGGCGTGTGGTCCGAACAGAGAGTGAAAGGGTGCCCCAGCAGGTAGTATCAGAGGGCGAGGACCGCCCACTTGATGGCGAGACACTCCTTTTCAATTGTGCTGTACTTGCTCTCGCGCATCGACAGCTTCCGGCTGATGTACAGCACCGGGCGCTCCTCACCCTCCACCTCCTGGGACAAAACGGCCCCCAGCCCCCTGTCCAATGCATCAGTCTGTAAAATAAAGGGGAGAGAGAAGTCAGGGGAGTGTAAAAGTGGCCCCCCACACAGTGCAGCTTTTACCTCCGAGAAGGCCTGTTGGCACTGCTCCGTCCACTGGACCAGATCTGGAGCCCCCTTTTTAGTGAGGTCGGTTAGCGGGCTGGTGACGTCCGAATAGTTAGGTATAAACCTACGATAATAGCCAGCCAGCCCCAAGAACCACCTCACCTCCTTTTTGGTCTTGGGCCTCGGGCAGGTCGCAATCGCTGCAGTCTTGTTAATTTGGGGACGCACCTGCCCATGACCCAAGTGGAACCCCAGATACCGTACTTCCACCCACCCAATCGCACACTTTTTCGGGTTAGCTGTGAGGCCCGCTCGCCTCAGTGACTTTAGAACAGCCCTCAGGTGTTCCAAGTGCCGCGGCCAATCATGACTATAGATTATTATGTCGTCTAGATAGGCGGCCGCATAGGCAGCATGAGGGTGGAGGACCCTGTCCATAAGCCGCTGGAACGTAGCGGGCGCCCCAAATAACCCAAAGGGGACCGTGACGAATTGGTGTAAACCAAATGGTGTGGAAAAGGCCATTTTCTCTCGGGATAGAGGAGTCAAGGGGATCTGCCAATATCCCTTGGTTAGATCCAGTGTCGAATAAAAGCGAGCAGCGCCTAACCGATCAAGCAACTCATCAATGCGAGGCATTGGGTACACGTCAAATTTAGACACCGCGTTGACCTTTCTATAGTCCACACAGAACCGGACCGACCCATTAGTCTTGGGAACCAGGACCACTGGGCTGCTCCAGTCACTGTGGGACTCCTCGATTATGCCCATTTCGAGCATGGCCTTGAGTTCATCCCGAACCACCTTTTTCTTGTGTTCGGGCAAGCAGTAAGGGCGGCTACGCACTACCACCCCCGGGGGCGTTTCAATGTGGTGTTCTATGAGGTGGGTACGACCCGGAAGGGGCGAGAACACATCGGAAAATTCCTTCTGCAACCTGGCTACCTCCGTGAGTTGGGTTGGTGAGAAGTGGTCTCCACAAGGGACCAGAGTGGTCCGCGATGTTATCTTTTTTACCTCCGGCCCCAGCTCCGCCTTCTCTGGGACGGCCAATGCCATGGGGACCCCCTCATTCCAGCGTTTTAAAAGGTTGAAGTCGTATACTTGCAGTGCCCCGCCCCATCTGTTCGCTTTACCTCATAGTCGACGTCCCCGACTCACCGTGTGACCTCGAAGGGCCCTTGCCACTTGGCAACTAATTTAGAACTCGACGTGGGCAATAATACGAGTACTTTTTCTCCCGGCGTGAATTCTCTAAGGCGCGTGCCCCTGTCGTACAGCCGGCTTTGACGTTCTTGTGCCTGCCGTAAATTCTCCTGTGTTAATTGCGTGAGAGTGTGGAGTTTTGCCAAGAATGTACTGGATTTCATTTTTACTCGGTGAAGGTCCTTCCTCCCAATTTTCCCGCAGCACATCCAGAATGCCACGCGGCTTACGCCCATATAATAATTCAAAGGGAGAAAACCCTGTGGAGGCTTGCGGGACCTCTCGTACTGCGAACAACAGGGGTTCGAGCCACTTATCCCAATTACACGCATCTTCACTAACGAATTTCCGGATTATGGTTTTGAGTGTCTGGTAGAATCACTCTACTAATCCATCCGTTTGTGGGTGATATACACTGGTGTGGATGGACTTAATCCCCAGTAACCCATACAGCTCACGCAGTGTGCGTGACATAAACGAGGTGCCTTGGTCTGTCAGGATTTCTTTCAGAATCCCGACCCGGGAGATAACGCGGAAGAGTGCTTCCGCAATACTGCATGCTGAGATATTGCGGAGAGGCACTGCCTCCGGTTATCGCGTTGCATAGTCCACCAGAACTAAAATAAAGTGATATTCCTGTGCTGATTGATCTAATGGCCCGATGAGATCCATCCCAATTCGCTCAAACGGGGTCTCGATTAGAGGAAGAGGGTGCAACAGCGTTTTTGGAGTGGCCGCGGGATTTACTAATTGGCATTCACGGCACGCCGCACACCACCGACGGACATCCCCGCGAATCCCAGGCCAATAGAACCGGGCCATTATTCGGGCTAGTGTTTTGTCTTGCCCCAAGTGTCCAGCCATGGGATTAAAGTGAGCTGCATGGAATACAAGTTCCCTACGGCTCTTTGGGATTAACAACTGGGTTACTCGTTCCTTGGTTTGAGTGTCCTGCGTCACTCAGTACAATCTATCTTTCATAATAGCAAAATAGGGGAAGGTTGGCGCCGCGCTCGGCTGAAGAGTTTGACCATCGATTACTCTCACTTGGTCAAACGCATGCCGCAGAGTCTCGTCTCGCGACTGCTCTAACGGGAAATCCCCAAGGAAATCCCCGAGAGAGGGAGGAGGAATGGAGTGCTCCTCACTCCGACGCGGTGTTGACGCAGACGGCTCTGTGACAGCTTCTCCAGCCAATGCCACACCAGGATCTTCCTGTGACCTACTAGGGCAGGACCCACTGCATGTTAAATATTCCGTTAATTCTTTAAATCCCAGCCAATCCGTACCCAAGATCAATGAATGGGTAAGACGAGGATTAACCGCCGCCTGCATTTTATGCATTTGGCCCCGGAGTAGAATATGGACAGACACAAGAGGGTAATGGTGAACATCCCCATGCACACACAACACTTTCACCGCTTGTGCTCCCCCCAATGCCTCACCTTGCACCAGGCATTGGTGAATTGAGGTCTGATTGCAACTGGAATCCACCAAAGTGTGATATGTATCCCCTTGAATACTCACCGGTACGCGATACGCTCCGGCCTGATCGGGGGCGGTTTCTGGTGCGTTGGGGATCCAGATGACAGCCCCCACCTCCCTTGTGGGGCTCTGATTCGGGAGATGCTCCGATTCCCCGCCGCGCCAGCACACCAGCCCAGGCTTTCCCTCTGCACTGGTGTTATGGGTGTCACTCACCTGAGGGGGAGACAACACAGACACAGAAGAGGGAGATAGGAGGACACCACGGGTGCGACGGGCCGGCTGGGGAGGAGCCAGCCGCCGCCTTCGTGGCAGGGGAACGGGGTGGGGAGGGGGACAAAAGACAGGAAAGAGAGAGGGGAGAGAGAGAGGGGGAAGAGAAGCGAGGGGAGGCGCCTCGTCTGCCTGCCATCAGCGCCACCTCCAGATGGTCCTCCGCCAGCTCGATGGCTCGTTCCAGCGACGCCGGGCGGTGACACTGGACCCATTCTGGAATGGGTTCCTTCTGGAAGTTGAGAGATAAACTGCTCCAGTGCCACCAGATCGATGATCTCCTCGGCGTCGTGGTCTTCCGCCCTCAGCCACCGCCGGCAGGCGTCCCGGAGTTGCTGGCCGAATGCAAATGGCCGGCTGACCTCCTCCAGTGTCAGCGTCCGGAAGCGCTGATGGTGTTGCTCCGGGGAGCGGCCGAGCCACTGCAGGATGGCTTTCCTCAGGTCGGCAAAGACCAGCCAGCTGTCAGCAGGGAGCTGCGGCGCTGCGAGCTGCGCCGTGCGCTGCTCCAGCGGCCACCCCCACGCCTCGGCTGTTTGCTCAAAGAGAGCTAGGAACACTTCCGTATCGTCCTGCAGTCCCATCTTCGTGAGGGTGGTGGCAGCAGCGGCAGCCGGCGGCCCTGCTGACGTGAGCCAGTGCCGGAACACCTGGCGATCTTCCCGCTGGGCCAGCATCAAGGCTTCGAAGTGCTGCTGCTGCTCCTTCCGGAGGGTGATCAGCTCTTGATGCTGGTTCTGCTGGGCGGTAGCGAGGGCAAGGATGAGCTCCTTGAATGGGGAGGACTCCATGGGGCGGTTCCCTTCTGTGCATCCCGGGTTTTGGCACCACTGTAGTATGTTGAGCGGGTGGGTGGAGCACAGAAGTACGGCAGGCCAGAACTGAGTTTCACATAACTCTTTATTTGCAGCTTTTCAGCTTTTTTAACAAACTCCCAGTCACACAGACACGCGCACACCCATCAGTCGTCTGGTTGGGGAGCGAGACTCTGCTCTCTTCTCCCCCTCCCTTTATACTCCATCCCTGCAACACACACACACACACACACACACACACACACAAATTAACATCAGGTGTAATGACCTAGCCACTTACCTTCCCCGACCCTGCCCTCCATTCACAGACTGCTGCTTGGCCACGCCCCTGCTGCCACAATACCCTTGTGTCAATGCCTCTTGAACATAATCCTCCATAACAGCTTGTTCAGTTATGGACAGGGGGTTAGATACGGTTGCGAGGAGGAGTTCTACCTGGGAGGAGGTCTATGGCACAATTGTAGGGATGAGGAGGAGGCAGGCCACTGGCTTTACCCTTGCTGAGCATTTCTTTGAGATCTAGGTAGCATGAAGGAACATTATCTAGTGAATCAGGTGGATCGCTCTCCACAGAGGTGGAAGAGAGCATGAGCTGGGGGAGTTTCAGGCAGTTCTGGAAACAAGACGGGAACCATTGGAGGATTTCTTTTTGTTGCCAAGATATTAAAGGATTGTGAAGCTGAAGCCACAGGAATCCCAAAATAAGGTCATGATGGGAAGTATGGGTGACAAACAGGGAAATGAGCTCAGAGTGGATTGCCCCCACCTGAATTTCAAGGGGTGATGTGCACGCAGTAACAAACCCATTACCAATGGGACCCTCATTGATGGCTTTTATTTTGAGTAGATTTCGTCAGTGGACAAGTGGAATTTCTAGATCGAGTTGCTGATGAAATTTCTTTCCACCCCTGAGTCTATGAACGCAGAGAGAATATGGGTTGAGTCTGGTAGTTTTATCACAACAGGCACCTTAAATGAGTGAGACTTGTGAATAGCTTTGGAACTCACTGGACTAGGAAGACTGGTTACTTGGAGGGTCTAATTCTCCCGCGATGGGCGAACAGGGCACTTATCAATCTGATGACTGGACTCCCCACAATAGAAACAGAGGCCCTCTTGGCATCTCCTGTCTCAGACCACTGTAAGTGAGTGTGAGAGACCTCCATGGGAGTTGGGGAGGCAAAAATAGGAGAGGGTGCTGGAGGTGGCTGTAATGAGGGTCTGTTCTTGATGAGGTGATCCAGACAAATAGCCAGATCAATCAGGCAGTCAAGGGAGAGATGTTCATCGCAGCAGGCCATTTCACTGAGCACTCCAGGGCGTAGACCTTGACAAAATGTGGCTTTTAGAGCTGGCTTGTTCCAATCACTGCCAGCGGCCAGTGTGTGAAAGTCCAGTGCATATACGGTGATTCTCCTATCTCCCTGACTGATGGTCGACAAGCTCTCACTGACTTCAACTCCTTCAGGCTGATGATCAAGCACTCACTTAAAAAGCTCTATGAACCAGTGGGAGGTGGTATGTTCACCCCAAGCATCCACACAGCACTAGCCCACTGTAAAGCATTGCCTGAAAGGAGACTGATGAATTGAGCAATCTTCTGTTCTTCTGTGGCTCCTGTGAGAATGGAGAAATACAGGGAGGACTGGAGCAGTTAGACACTTCACCCAAATACTTTTCAGTTTGTGAAATCATCTGAGAAGCACCAGCAGAAGATGAGGGGCGTGTGATGATGGCCTGCAACACAACAGCACTGAGTTGCGACATCCTGGTGTTGAGATCGCTGACCATCTGCTGGTGTTATCCTAAAGGGTGCCCCTGAGCATTAATTGCAGTTTGTTTGGCTTCCTCTGCTGCATCCATTGATGGTGAAGTATCTGGTTAGGGTGCAGCCACTTACAGATGCAAATGCAGAGAGCGGGTGAGTCGTAAACCGTAAACAAAGCCAAACTGGGAAACTGGAGATGTAGTCAGGGATGGGCAAGGGTCAGTCGATCGGTGAACAGAATATCAGATCAGGCAAGAGAATGAAGTTGGAAATAAACATAAACAGAGTTCAATAATGGGAAGTCAGGCAGATAGTGTAACGGCTCAGTAAAGTCAAGCACAGGGACACAGAATGATACTTCGCAAAGTCAGTGTGAGAGAGTTGAGCCTATATAGGGAAAGGGATTGCCGGTAAATTAGTGACAGATGTTGAATTTAGAATTCTGGTGACGAGGGGTGCTGTGGTGCTTGGCAAGTGTAATCCGGAGCGGCCATGTTTGGAGGCAGCTCCAAACTCAGTTTTTCAGTGCTGTTACTGACAGACTTGAATCAAATCATGAACTGGGTGAATCGTTACATGCCTAATAGCAGCAGTCTCAGTTTTTCAACAACAACAAAAAAAAACCCCACTTTAAATGCTGTATATCCCCTTAATTTGATAATCCCTTCACCTGAAAATATGAATTGAATCCTACATAAAGTGGAAAAAAAAACAGCCATAGATTCCTTTGTTCCCTGTAATGAAATGCCTTACTGGCTAGTTATAAAGGTTGATACATATATTGGTACATTCTCTACTTCACATACCTGCCCTGGGAGGTCTAAATACTTATAGACCTGATCATACAAGTGTGGATCCTGTAACTATAAGAACAAATGAAAAAAATAAAAGAGAAGCACCACATGCATAATTGTAACATTTAACAATACGGCATGGGACCAAGCATAAAATAAACACTAAAAACATTGTTTATAAAAGCATCATGCTTAAACATAAGTACACATGAACATTATAATTAATAATTATAAACAAAAATAATTTGCATCTCCAGAGATTGAACTTGAAAATGTTTAACATCACAAAAAAAAGCAAAGTATTTTATAGAATACAGTAACAATGAAAAGTGAACACATGCATGTACTGTATGTGATGATGACACAGGTGGAATGAGTACACAAACATTCATATAGCAACAGTTAGGGGTCTTCTTTGTCATATTTTGCACTTCATAATGCGCCAAATGTTTTAAATGGGAGACAAGTCTGGACTGCAAGCAGGCCAGTTTGGCACCCAGATTCTTTTACTACAGAGCCATGCAGTCTTAATATGTGCAGAAAGTGGTCTGGCATTGTCTTGCTGAAATAAGGAAGGCCTTCCCTGAAAAAGATTGTATCTATATGGCAGCATATTGCTCTGAAACATGTATTATCATTCAGGTTAATGATGCCTCCCTAGATGTACAAGCTACCCATGGCATGTGCACTAATGCAGTGTTTTTCAACCACTAATGGGCCACACATTTTTTTCAAGTTGAAGCTAATTTTTAATTTTTAGGGTACCATTGCTGGGTTGCATCCGACATCACATCCGCCTCATTAAGCTATGATCACACTACAGCTTGTAATGCTTTGTGATGGGTTATCGATGAAAATGAGGCATTTTGATGGTGACATACACGCAAGCTAAAAGTTGTGGTCACACAGCAAGTAAACACTTGACTGTCGCGCCTTTCTGCGCTTGAGCCTGGCGTAGCTCGAGCAGCCATGCGTGCTCACAGAGCGCATTGTGTGCGTGCTTGGGACCCAGTCATTATGGAGAACACCTGATACTGATTTGAGAGCAATCACCATGCACAGATATGGAAGCTCTTTTCACAGAGGCTTTGCGAAGTATTATCATTATAACGGTCACATTTGTTTCTAGCCATGTTTATAACACTGTTTAAATACTCTGCTTTCTGTTTTGCTTTTGAAAAAAAAAAAACTTGTAAGATGGCTCTGGACACTTACAGTAATGCATCTATGGCTGAGGACTACAGTTAACTTGCTAACTTTAGGACTGCAGTTGTCATGAACAGTTTTGCACTCAAGTCTCTATCAATGAACAGTTTATAACTTCAACAAAACAGGCTTCATGTTAAAACTATAATGATTTTCCTGTTACACAATTATACTTTGTAACTATATCGAACACAGTTATAGAAGCAAGTTATTTATAATCATGCTATCTTTTATCACCCAGATGAGGATGGGTTCCCTTTTAAGTCGGGTTCCGCTCGAGGTTTCTTCTTCATGTCACCTGAGGGAGTTTTTCCTTGCCACTGTTGCCACAGGCTCTCTCATTGGGGATAAATTAGGGATAAAATTAGCTCATGTTTAAAACGTCTTTAATTTTCTGTAAAGCTGCTTTGCAACAATGTCTGTTGTTAAAAGCGCTATACAAATATACTTGACTTTACTTAAATATCACACCTGCTAATAAACACTCTTCCTACACTTACTACTGCTGTCTATCTTGTAGTGTCCTGATCCCCAGATCTTTAACCCAGCCACATATAAAAAGTTGTACGCTTCCATGCTCTTCCAGGTTTTCATCTGTTTGTCTGTGTAGAACAATGTCTGCAGCACCAGGTAGTTAGAGCTGTTGGGGAACTCAACGGATGGATAATTTTCCAACTCGTAGGAAAAATCCTTCTTTGTTAGTGTGTAAAGATCTATCCTACTGAGTGGTTTCTATATCCACTTCTTTTGAGTGTACTACTTGGTTTTAATAACTTGCTTGTTTGCTGAACACAAACATGGCAATAAATTCTTGCGTTAATGGACCAGACTCCACTTTTGGGTCATTAATCCCTTTTGACTGACAATATCCTGCATGCATGGTTTTATGTTGGCTTCTGGCACATCCATACAGTTTTAAATTACAATTAAAAACAAATTACAATTAAAAACAGTCTGTGTGTATTGCATTTATTTAATTCCTGGGCTCCCTTCTGTAACAGGGAGTGATGCTGCATCCCATTGATACACTTTACAGTAGATTACTAGATTCTAATAGAACAGATACGCCAAAATAATTGGGGATCTTTTTTAATGGGCCCTGACTTCTTAAAAGTATGAACAGGTGGGCCTCGAAGCAGAAAAGGTTGAGAACCCCTGCAGTAATGCACCCTCATACCATCACAGATGCTGGCTTTTGAACTGTGTACTGATAACAAACTGGATGGTCCCTCTCCTCTTTAGCCTGGAGGACATTGTATCAATGATTTCTACAAAGAGTTTCTAATTTTGAATCGTCAGACCTTGGGACAATTTTCCACTTCATCTCAGTCCATCGTAAAAGAGTTCAGGCCCAGGGAAGGTGGCGGTGTTTCTGGATATTGTTTATATATGGTTTTAACTTGCATTTGTAGATGCAGTAATGAACTGTTTTCACAGACGAT
The DNA here is from genome assembly GCF_027579695.1 of Neoarius graeffei. Taxonomy (NCBI): domain Eukaryota; kingdom Metazoa; phylum Chordata; class Actinopteri; order Siluriformes; family Ariidae; genus Neoarius; species Neoarius graeffei. The sequence continues at coordinate 28,726,554 of NC_083570.1, forward strand.
GGCTTTCTGAAGTGTTCCTGAGCCCATACAGTGACTTCCACTACAGACATCTGTCTGCTTTTAATGCAGTGTCACCTGAGGGCCTGAAGATCACAGGCATCCAATGTCAGTTTTCAGCTTTGTCCCTTGCATACAGAGATTTCTTGAGATTATCTGAATCTTTTAATGATATAATGTACCATAGATGATGTGATCCCCAAATTCTTTGCAATTTTACATTGAGGAACATTATTCTTAAATTGTTGCACTGTCTGCTCATGCAATCTTTCACAGAGTGGTGAACCCCTCCCCATCTTTACTTTTGAGAGACTCTGCCTCTCTGGGATGCTCTTTTTATACCCAATCATGTTACTGACCTGTTACCAATTAACCAAATTATTATTTTTTTTTAGCATTACACAACTTTTTCAGTCTTTTGTTGCCCCTGTCCCAACTTTTCTGAAACGTGTTGCTAACATCAAATTCAAAATGAGCATATATTTTTCAAAAAACAACATTTCTCAGTCTCAACATTTGATATGTTGTCTTTGTCCTATTTTCAAATGAAATATAGGGTTTCCATGATTTGCAAATTATCGCATTCTGTTTTGATTTACAGTTTACACAGTGTCCCAACTTTTTTGGAATTGGGGTTGTACGTGCATGACTGTATGAACAGCAAAAACACACTGAATCTGATGTTCTCATTTGTGACAGTGATCACAAATGAATCATACAGTGCGACCGCTGTATGAACAGATAGATTGGAATTCATCAAACTTTTACGTCACACCAAACCAATTTCGCACTGCCAGGAAGTAAAGATGGAGGATAACAGTGAAAAAGGATTACAGTGATAGGATATCAAGGTAACAGACTTCATAAACATTTGGGATGATGTTGCTGTACAAACAAAATTAGAAGGACCATATCGCAACTGCTCCGTGTTTAAAGACATCTCAAAAGAAATGGCTGAACTCAGTCATAGGAGAACCTGGCTGCTCTGCTAAAGGAAAGTTAAAAATTTCAAAAGCTAAAGTTAAATAAAGCAAGGATACGAACCAAAGAAGTGTCTGTAGCTAAATGATGTGCCTTTTTTACAGCGAGCTTCAACGCATCATGTGACATCATGTCCCTTTGCACAGGCAGGTCAGTTTACAGTGCCTTGCAAAAGTATTCATACCCCTTGAACTTTTTCACATTTTTCCACCTTACAACCACAAACTTAAAATCTCAATAAAAAACTTTTATGTGATAGACCAACACAGAGTAGCACATAATTGTGAAGTGAAACGAAAATGATAAAAGGTCTTCAAAATTTTAAACAAATAAAAATCTGAAAAATGTGGTGTGCATTAGTATTCAGCCCCCTGTCCTCTGATACCTCTAAATACAATCCAGTGCAATCAATTGCCTTCAGAAGTCATCTAATTAGTTAACAGAGTCCGACTGTGTGTAATTTACTCTCAGCATAAATACACTTGTTCTGTGAAGGCCTCGGTGGTTTGATAGAGAACACTGAAGAACAAACAGCATCATGAAGACCAAATAACTCACCAGACAGGTCAGGGGTAAAGTTCTGGAGAAGTTTAAAGCAGGGTTAGGTTATAAAAAAAAATATCCCAAGCTCTGAACATCTCAAGAAGCACTGTTCAATCCATCATTCAAAAATGGAAAAAGTATGGCACAACTGCAAACCTACCAAGACATGGCCGTCCACCTAAACTGACAGAGTGAGCAAGGAGAGCACTGGTCAGAGAAGCAGCAAAGAGGCCCATGATCACTCTGGAAGAGCTGCAGAAATCCACAGCTCAGGTGGGAGAATCTGTGCACAGGACAACTACAAGTCGTACACTCCACAAATCTGGCCTTTTTGGAAGAGTGGCAAGAAGAAAGCCATTGTTGAAAGGCAGGCATAAGAAGCCATGTAGGGGACACAGCAAACATGTGGAAGAAGGTGCTTTGGTCAGATGAGACCAAAGTTGAACTTTTTGGCCTAAATGCAAAGCGCTATGTGTGGCGGAAAACTAACACTGCTCATCACCCTGCACACACCATCCCCACTGTGAAACATGGTGGTGGCAGCAACATGCTATGGGGATGCTTTTCTTCAGCAGGGACAGGGAAGCTGGTCCGAGTTGATGGGAAGATGGATGGAGCTAAATACAGGGCAATCCTGGAAGAAAACCTGTTGGAGGCTGCAAAAGACTTGAGACTGGGAAGGAGATTCACCTTCCAGCAAGACAATGACCCTAAACATACAGCCAGAGCTACAATGGAATGGTTTAGATCAAAGAATATTCATGTGTTAGAATGGCCCAGTCAAAGTCCAGACCTAAATCCTATTGAGCATCTGTGGCAAGACTTGAAAATTGCTGTTCACAGACGCTCTCCATCCAATCTGGCTGAGCTTGAGCTATTTTGCAAAGAAGAATGGGCAAAGAATTCAGCATCTAGATGTGCAAAGCTGGTAGAGACATACCACAAAAGACTTGCAGCTGTAATTGCAGCAAAAGGTGGTTCTACAAAGTATTGACACAGGAGGGCTGAATACTAATGCACATCACATTTTTCAGATTTTTATTTGTTTAAAATTTTGAAGACCATTTATCATTTTCGTTTCATTTCACAATTATGTGCTACTCTGTGTTGGTCTATCACATAAAATCTCAATAAAAAACTTTTAAGTTCGTGGTTGTAAGGTGGAAAAATGTGAAAAAGTTCAAGGGGTATGAATACTTTTGCAAGGCACTGTAGAAGTGTGATCTATGTCAGATGTAGGCCAAATGTTTGGATACACCCACTCATTCATAGGTTGACTGGGACTGTAGTATGAACAGCTGAACAAAACAAAGCTGATTTGGTCAGTAAATTGGATTTGGGCTAATGTTGCCTGCCGTGTGAACGTCACCAAAGGCACAGAAGGCACATCCAAAGGCACATCCAATGCATATTTTTTTCTTTACGTCTGCAGTACACTGGTAAAGTGGAATACTAGAAATAGTCTTTTGGGATCATACTCAACAATAGAATGTAATAACCAAGGCCGGATTAACTATATGGGCCTGCGGCACAGTGCCCAGGGGCACTAACCACTCACAGCCAGTGGGGGGGCACCACATGACAGAAACTTTAAAAATATTTTTCGTGAATGTTTGTACACTTAAAATGGTTATACACTTGACATTGTTAAATAGTCATATATAATTCATTATGAACACTAATTTCATAAGAACAACAACAATAATCATAATTCTGAGCAGAATTTGAGGCGAGGAGGAAAATAGTGGAGCTCAGAGGTTCTTGCTTCAACAGTGACTGAACGGAACTTCTTCACATTTAAACCTTCGAGATTTCGGCTGGGTGAAGCTTTGGGGGGCTGGAGGTGTGATCCGGGATTTTCAGTGACACAGATGACTCCAATGACACAGATAGATAACTTCAACACAATGGCAGAATTTTGTTTAATTGATTATGAGACTCTTGAAAAAACTGTACAAAATCTCAGTTCCTCAACATCTGAATTGGACATTCTGCCCACCAACTTTTTTAAGTATGTTCTTCATCTTATAATTACAGATGTGCTTCAAATTATAAATACATCCCTGGAGACTGGCGTTGTTCCTGTGTCCCTAAAAAAAGCCCCTTCTTAAAAAAAATAATTTGGATCCTTCAGTATTAAATAACTACAGGCCAATATCAAATTTACCATTCATTGGGAAAATCCTTGAAAAAATTGTCTTCAATCAATTAACTGCCTTCTTGATAGCAAACAGCCGTTTTGATAATTTTCAGTCAGGATTTCGTGCCAATCATAGCACTGATACAGCGCTGATTAAAGTTATAAATGACATACGTCTTAATACTGATGCAGGCAAAACATCGGTCCTGGTATTACTGGACCTCAGTGCAGCTTTTGATACTGTTGATCACAACATACTACTATATCGACTTGAACACTGAGTTGGATTGACTGGTAAAGTTATCAATTGGTTAAATTCATACTTAAAAGATAGAAGCTTCTCTGTTGCCCTGGGAAATTGTTCCTCAACGTCAATGTCCTTGACCTGTGGTGTCCCCCAGGGGTCGATTCTTGGACCATTACTTTTCAACCTTTATATGCTCCCACTTGGGCAAATTATTAATAAAAATTCAATTTTGTATCACTGCTATGCAGATGACACCCAAATTTATTTTGCTCTATTACCTAATGATTATGCCCCCCTTGAATGTCTCTACCAGTGTATCGATCAAATCAATAGCTGGATGTCACAAAATTTTCTTCAGCTGAACACAGATAAAACAGAAGTAATTCTATTTGGAAAAAAAAGATGAAAGACTCAGGATTACCACTATTCTTGACACAAAAGGGATTAAAACTAAAGAAATGGTTAAAAATCTTGGTGTTTTCATTGACAGCGAGCTAAACTTTGACAGTCACATGAAAGCAATCACTAAAACGGCATTTTATCACCTAAAAAACATTTCCAAACTAAGAGGACTTATGTCAAAAAATGATCTGGAAAAACTAATACATGCCTTCATCTCTAGTAGGGTTGATTACTGCAATGGCCTTTTCACAGCCCTGCCAAAAAAGACCATCAAACGACTTCAGCTGGTTCAAAATGCAGCGGCTAGGGTTCTCACACGAACAAAAAGAACAGAGCACATTACTCCAATTCTAAGGTCCCTTCACTGGCTTCCAGTAAGCTACAGAATTGACTTTAAAGTATTGCTGCTGGTATACAAATCTCTAAATGGTACAGGGCCCATTTCCTCTCTGATATGTTGCAGCGGCCTAACCCAATCAGATCTACCAGATCAAAACAGAAAAATTTACTATTAAAACCAGTTGTTAAAACAAAGTATGGTGAAGCAGCTTTTAGCTACTATGCAGTACAGCTATGGAACCAACTGCCAGAGGACATTAAAAATGCTCCTGCTGTTGGCAGTTTCAAATCTAGGTTAAAGACCAAGCTGTTTTCAGATGCTTTCTGTTAAATAATTAATATTGTCTTCTTTACATTTTTTATAATCTTTACTTTCTCTGCATGTTTTAAATTTACTTTAATTTTAACTTTATTCTATTTTATTCTTTATTCTATTCTGCTGGTTTCTTTTTTTTCTCCTCCTATTTGAACTTCTACTTCATTTTATTATTTTATTTCTACTATTGTTTAATTCTTATTATTTTCTTTTAATTCTTTTAATTATTTTAATTAATTGTTTTAGAATAAAAAAAATATTTTATGTAATTTTATTTCTCTATTGTTTACTGTTTTTGTTTTTACTTCTGTAAAGCACATTGAACTGCCATTGTGTATGAAATGTGCTATATAAATAAACTTGCCTTGCCTTGCCTTGCCTTGCCTTGCCTTGCAGGAAGTGAGTGAGATGGAGGAGATTGAGGAGGCAGATGAAGGTGGTGATCTAGCGTCAAGCGACTACAATGAGAGAAATACATACTCAGGAGAATGGCAGAGGGTCAATCAAGGAAGTAAGAAAAGGAAAGAACTAGAACCCGACGAAGAGAGGAGGGAGGAAGGTAAAAGAAATGAAATAAAAGTTATCCTTAGATTCCAATCCCCATGTACTCTAAATCCTTTAAAAGTTAGTGAGGCAGTATACAAGCTAGTAGGTGAAGTACAAACAGTCAAAACTTTAAGAGATGACAATTTGATGGTTGTGTGTAGGAATAGAGACCAGCAGCAGGGGTTAATGAACTGTAAAACACTATTGGGGAAAGCGATAAAGCCGCAAGTGTGGGAGGAAAAGGGAAAGTGAAATCTGGAGTATCTACTGAGTTGACAGAGGAACAGATCCGAGTTAACATGAAAGGGGTTAGAGTAACCAAAGTGAAACGTTTGCCTATTACAAGAGATGGAGTTACAAGTCCTAGTTTGTCAGTTATGATAGCTCTGGACGAAGAGCGATTACCGGAAAGAGTTAAGATTGGGTATGTCAGTTATGCAGTACAAGCATACATTCCTCCACCAACAAGGTGTTTTAAATGCCAAAGGTTTGGGCATATTGCTGCAGCCTGTAGGGCTAAAGCCAGGTGTGCTAAGTGTGTGGGGGGGAACATGAATATGGCAAGTGTGCTGTAGGAACTAAAATAAAGTGTTGTAACTGTGGAGGGGAGCACAGCGCTGCTTATAAAGGATGTGAGGCCCATAAAAGAGCAGTACGGATTCAAAACATAAGGGTGAAGGAGAAACTTACCTATGCTGATGCAATCAAAAAGATAGATAGCAAAGTACGATCTGATGCTAAAGCAGTGTCTGTGTCTCAACCTGTGTCTCAACCTCCTACTCAAAGAGTTGCACAACCTTTGAATTATAAAATTTCTGAAGACACCTTGATTGTGGAGAAGAAAAAGTTTGTTGCCTTCATAGTGGAAGTTATCAATTGCTCAGCTCAGACAGATAGTAGAACAGAGAGAATAAAGATTAGCAACCAGAGTGTCTGAAAGTCAGCAGTCATGTGGTGGTGTTTTATAATGGTACTGTCCATATTACAGTGGAATGCCAGGAGTTTAATTGCGAATGGGCAAGAATTTAAACATCTTATTGAAGAACAGCAGGTTAAACCTAATATCATTTGTATCCAAGAAACATGGTTAAAGCCATCACTTGACTTTATAATCTATGGATATGTAGCAGTACGCAAAGACAGAAGCCTAGGAACAGGTGGGGGAGTAGCCACATTTATTCAACAGGGACTTAATTACAAGGCACAAAATATAAATAAAGAAATTGAAGCAATATCAGTGGAAGTATGGGTGGGTAGAACTAAGTTTAAAATAATTAACTTCTATAACCCTTGCCAAAAGATTAGAAGAGATTTTTTAGATAGTTTTTGTGTGGAGGGAAATTGTAGAAATGTTTTATGTGGAGACTTCAATGCTTATAATACATTATGGGGAAGCAAAAGAACAGATGATAATGGGAGTACTGTTGAGGAGTTTATGGATGACCACAATCTAGTCTGTTTAAATGATGGAACAGGCACTAGGTTTGATCTAGTACATGGAACAGAATCAGCACTTGACCTTACCTTACTTTCAGAACGATTAGCAGGAGTCAGTCAGTGGGAAGTTCTTAATAATAACCCATTAAGAAGTGATCATTACCCAATTTGGACCAAGATACAAGAGCAGAATGTTAATTTGGAAGAAAACTGGTACCCAAGATGGAAAATGAGAGAGGCTAATTGGGGGCTATATAGCATGAAGGCAAGTGGCAAACTTATGGAGAATATGTCAAACTTAAGTTATGATGTTGAATTAGTAAATTCCATAATCACAAATATATTATATGAGTCAGCAGAGGAGGTTCTGGGTGAGTCTTCTGGGATAAGGGAAAAGAAAATGGTGCCATGGTGGTCAGATGAATGTAAAAAAGAGGTCAAAGCCAGAAATAAAGCATTTAGAATGGTGAAATCAAATCATTCCTTCAATAATTTAATACTATATAAAAAGGCACAGTCTCAAGCTAAAAGAGTAATAAGGGAAACTAAGAGGAATTACTGGAGGAGTTTTCTATAATAATATTGGATCAGAAGTTAAGGTCTCCGAGATTTGGGGAATGATCAGAAAGATGGGAGGAATAAGAAGGGATTTCTCTTTACCAGTAATTAAAGATAGTGATGGTGAAGCAGTAAATAACGATGAAAAAGCAGAGATGCTTGCTGGGGCCTTTGTTAAAGTGCATAGCTCTAAAAACTTAACAAATGAAGAGTTATTATGGAGAACAAAAATGATTGAAGATAATGGAAACTTATTAGGAAAGAAAGATATAAGTGAGGGCGCACTTGATAAGAATTTTACATTATTTGAACTGAAAAGAGCATTAGTGGGTGTTAAAAATACGTCTCCAGGTAAAGATAGAATTTGTTACAAAATGATTGAACAATTATCTGATGTGGCTAAAAGTGTGATTTTAAAGTTATATAATAAAATTTGGGAGCAAGGTAAGCTGCCCTCTAGCTGGAAACATTCAGTAGTGGTACCTATAGCTAAACCAGGTAAGGATAAAGCAGAGGTCAAAAGCTATAGGCCTATAGCACTAACATCTAATCTTTGTAAGTTGATGGAAAGGATGATAACTAAGAGGTTAGTATACAAGATTGAAAAAAGAAGTCTTTTCTCTCCACATCAAAGTGGTTTTAGAAATGGCTGTACTACTATGGATCCAATAATCTGCCTAGAAAATGAAATTAGGAAAGCTCAAGCAAACAAGGAATCAGTCTTGGCAACATTCTTTGATATTGAAAAAGCATATAATATGCTCTGGAAAGAGGGTCTTTTACTTAAATTGAATAAAATGGGAATAGAAGGCAAAATGTTCAATTGGATTAGAGATTTTTTTAAGGAATAGAACTATAGAGGTAAGAGTTGGAGCGAGCCATTCAAATATCTACGCTATAGAAAATGGTACCCCACAGGGTAGCGTCTGCAGCCCAATTCTATTTAATATAATAATTAATGATGTTTTTAACAATATTGACTCCAGAATCAGTAGAGCACTTTATGCAGATGATGGGGCACTGTGGGTGAGAGGCTGAAATTCTGATAGTCTAAGGTGGGGTTTACATTAGACCGTATCAGCGGATCATCAGATTAACGTTTTTAAAACAATTAGTGTGCACACAGCAACGCCAATACACAATTTGCGTGCACACAGCAACACCAATACACGGATACGCTTGGCTCCGCAGGCATCCTGCGCTCCAAATCACTCCGCCCTGAACAGCGAGTGCCCTCTGGAGGGTGCGCACTCCGGCCCTGCGCAGCTCACAGAGCACGCAAGTGGAGTGCATGAGCAGTGATTTGGGACTGAGCCGCTGTGTGTGTGATCCCAGTGCATGTCGGGCATGCGCGTCACTTACCACTTGCAAGTGGAAGGATGGCAAGCCTAAAGACAATCATAACTACACAATGGGCAGTATTTGCATCAGTATTTGCAGTATTTTCATACTTTTATACTCTTTAATGAAAGGTGATACAAGGCGGAAGTCCGAGCCGTTTTTCAGCAGTCGCGTCACATGACCAACGCCAGCGAATCAGGAAGGTGGATGTCACAGTGACGTTGTCCAATGACGACGCCAGCTAGAGCTCAGCACAGCGTATCCGCGTATTCTCAATGTTTACACAGCACCGGACCGGACACGATCTGGATTGAATACGTGGACCCTGGCGGATTCCCGTTTCCCGGCGTTTCCAGGCGGTTTAATGTAAACGGACAGTGCATCCGTGAAGAAAACGAGACAGATACGGTCTAATGTAAACTTGGCCTAAGGAACAGAATGCAAATAGCTATAAACGAGGTTGAAAGATGGTCACATGAGTGGGGGTTTCATTTATCTGTTGAAAAGACACAAGTTATATGTTTCTCAAAGAAAAGGGTTAACCCTACAGTGGACCTCAGGTTGTATGGGCAGCCACTCAAGCAAACAGATAATTTAAGATACCTTGGTGTATGGTTTGATATCAAACTTTCTTTTAAAAATTATATTCAAAAGGTTATAGACAAATGTAAAAAGGGAATTAATATTCTGAAATGCTTAGCAGGGAATGACTGGGGGGCATCAAGCACATCCTTGAAAAGAATTTATAGTGCCCTAATCCGACCAGTATTGGATTATGGATGTATAGCATATAATTCAGCAGCCAAGACTTCCTTGTTAGAGCTAAACAAGATACAAGCCAAAGCCCTCCGTATATGCTGTGGTGCCTTCAGGACCTCTCCAGGCCCAGCACTTCAGGTGGAAGCAGGGGAGATGCCACTGGACCTCAGGCGACTGAAATTATCAGTATCATACTGGCTAAACATACAGGGTCATGAAGATAATCACCCAACCAAACAGGTACTAAGGGAATGCTGGGAGTATGGTCGACCCGTACGCAGTTTTGGGTGGGATGATACTCAGCAGGCAGATCAATTGGGGATCAGTGACATTCCTCTTTGCAAAACAATTACAAGGTCAATCATTCCCCCTTGGTTATTTTATTTCCCTATTGTAAATTTGGAAACTAAGGAGATTGCAAAATCCAGAGGTTTTTACCAGAATGTACAGCAGTATTTAGAAGTAATGTATGATGACACGACACAGATATATACAGATGCTTCTAAAGATGAAACTGGTAAGACAGGAGCAGCAGTATTCATCCCCAGCTACAAAATAAGTATTGGGAAAAGGACGTCAGATCACTTGTCAATTTTTTCAGCAGAAATGATGGCTATTATACTGGCCCTGCAGTGGGTGGAGGAGGTGAAGCCTAGTAAAGCAGTTATTTGCTCAGATTCTATGTCTTCCTTAAATAGTATCCAGAGTGGAAAATCTACTTGCCGACAAGATCTCTTAGATGAAATTAACCATCTCGTATTTAAGATAAATCAACATAAAACTTCTATTCAGTTCACATGGGTTCCAGCTCATAAGGGGGTTGAGGGTAATGAGAGAGTGGATAAAATGGCCAAAGAGGCCATCAAGGCAAATGAGGTTGAGTTAGAAGTCCCATTAAGCAAGGCAGAAATTAAAGTAATAAGTAAAGACAACATCAACAAAATGTGGCAGGAGAGATGGAATACAGAGGAGAAAGGAAGGCATTTATATAATTTACAAAAGGAGGTGGTGTTTAGAAGGGGTGGTGAACTGAAACGACAGGAGGAGGTTTGGTTGACGAGGCTGAGGATAGGGCACACAAGTCTAAATAGTGGGTTGCATACAATAGGGAAACATCATTCTGGGGCCTGTGCATACTGTGGAGTAGAAAAGGTTGAGCATGTTCTTATACACTGTACACAGTATTCCAGTGAAAGAGAGAAGATGGGGAGAACATTAAGAAAATCTGTAACTATAGATAACTTATTAAGTCAGCCATTCACACAATCAGCAGTAATAGCTCTAACACAGTATTTAAAGGACACTCAACTAGCAAATAGAATTTAGTTTTTTTTTATAATCAGTCTGCAATGACTTGTTTATTTGTTTATCCTCATGAAGGGTTTCACGGGAAGATTTGTTTATCCTCATGAATGGTTCCATGGGAAGATTTGTTTATCCTCATGAATGGTTCCATGGGAAGATTTGTTTATCCTCATGAATGGTTCCATGGGAAGATTTGTTTATCCTCATGAATGGTTTCATGGGAAGATTTGTTTATCCTCATGAATGGTTTCACGTGAAGATTTGTTTATCCTCGTGAAGGGTTTCATGGGAAGATTTGTTTATCCTCATGAATGGTTTCATGGGAAGATTTGTTTACCCTCATGAATGGTTTCATGGGAAGATTTGTTTATCCTCATGAATGGTTCCATGGGAAGATTTGTTTATCCTCATGAATGGTTTCATGGGAAGATTTGTTTATCCTCGTGAATGGTTTCACGGGAAGATTTGTTTATCCTCGTGAATGGTTTCACGGGAAGATTTGTTTATCCTCGTGAATGGTTTCACGGGAAGATTTGTTTATCCTCATGAATGGTTTCATGGGAAGATTTGTTTACCCTCATGAATGGTTCCATGGGAAGATTTGTTTATCCTCATGAATGGTTTCATGGGGAGATTTGTTTATCCTCATGAATGGTTTCACGTGAAGATTTGTTTATCCTCGTGAAGGGTTTCACGGGAAGATTTGTTTATCCTAATAATTAATCTCGAGACTGTCCTTTCATGTCACCAATGAGAGGGGAAATTGAGTTAAGGTACCCAGACCCCGAGAAAAACCCACGGGATTGGATGAATCGCTGTGCATTCTACACAAATTCTAGACAATATGGCTGGCTCAGTTTTGATTTATCTGTATAACCAACTTCCAAAATCCTTATTTCCCTTATAAAATCCTTATAAGATGCAAATTACAATAATTTACCTAAAATTTGAATGATAATTAACAATGATATATCCCAGTTACTTTTTATTCAATATTAATAACAATAAACCTTCAGAATGAATACAAAGCTCCAATGTTTGACAAAAACACAAAGTGTAAATGTTATGCGCTCTTTTATCATCGTGGGAATTGATTGTAATTTGGGACAAATTAAGAGGTTTCGAGCTTCTCTAAGCTCCAGTGAGGTGGGACGAGGGCTGATAGGGCATGCCCGCCCTCTGAGCACCAATACACGTCAAGAAGAGCAAGGATTAACTCAAGCATAATGATCAGAATACGGGGGTGTGATCCTAGTGATACTAGTATCAAAGAGGGGATTGTAAGGTTTTATTTCTTTGTAAGGATAAATAATTGTAAGAATTTATTCTTAATAATTGTAAAGGATTTAGTATGTGACCCTCTGTTTTGTTTAAAATGAACAAGAAGACATTCTTCTGTCTCTGGCATTCAAGAAGTGACCTTCTGTCTAAGCTAGACACATTGCTCGAGACGTAATATTGATATCTTTTGGAACATTCTATCAGAACTGTGCTATCTCTGACCTAAGGTTGTGCGTAAATGTTGATATCTTTTAGAACATCTGTTGATATGAAATGTATACAGAACATTATGACATGATTGGTCCAAGGTTTCACACCCACACACACCCACAGCTGCATATCCACACAGACACACACACACATATAGCTCTAAATAAATATTGAAGTTTTTTTTTTTAAAAGAATCCGTATAACTTATTTGTATGCCCGTGTACTACGTTTATTGAATCAAATCCGTATAAAATATGGACATTTTGTATATTCATTTTAATCTCAACGATTAATATCCCTTGAGATCACACCTCAGCCCGGTAGATGGCGGTAATACACATCGATTGTTAACCGCCAATAAATCGACAGAAGAAGAAGAAGAAGATAATTCTGAGCAAGAGTGGCCTATGTGACCATTAACCCCCTTTTCCTCAACCTGTCAGTTGAGCCAGTCCACCTATGGTGAAATGTATCAATTTTTTAAAAACCGCGGTAGAAATGAAAAATGGACAGACATCAATTGAGTGGTTGTGCGAAGAGAAAATTTTTAAAAAAGAGAAAGACTCCAGGCATGTAGGTGCAATTAAAAATGTTCCAGTGTTAGATTGTTTTTTTATAAAAACATCGACAACTGCTGTCACTACCAGCGCTGAAGCCGAAGCTAGTGAAATCAGCGATGCTAGTGATGGAGATGGCCCTGCTAGCACTACCCGGGGAGATGCTACAACCACAGCCAGTGTTAGCCGAGGGGTCGGCGACGACGAGGATCCCCTTGAGGAAGATGGGAGCGAGGGAGACCCCGGGGAGGAGGATATGTGTGAAGCCACTTTAAGCCAGGTAGAGATCAGTTCACACCATGGTGACGAGAAGGAAGACAAGGGTGTTATGGATGTCAACCCAGCGCAGCCGACGCCAGTAGAACACTTCTCTATTTCAACTGATCCTGCGCTAGTGAGTGTGTGCAGGAGGTTACTGAACGCGTGCGTGCAGGGTGGTGGTGGTGGTGGTGGGGGGCACTTGAGGTATAGTGCCCAGGGGCACTGCATTGGCTTAATACGGCACTGGTAATAACACTAAATTGTTTTGTGTTTATCATCATATCCAGCCAATAATGTTCCTATGTTCCTTTGACTGAACCGCAAATATTTTCCACTGAAGTGCATGACCTGGTTACAATAGACACACTATGTACGTTTGATATTTTTCAGCTTGCTACGAATCATTTATCATTAACAGGAAGTATTAAAGGTCTTGAAGTAAGCCTGCAAGCTAGATTGCCTATTCGCATCAGTGAATATGCAAATTAATATTTAAATTGTATCTTTAAAAAGGCAAAATACAGGATGTTATCGATGTAAATGCCTCATACAACAATCAGTTTTGCTATATGACTGGCTGCCTTAAATCAGCATTACACTTGACACATAATAATAATAATAATAATAATAATAATAATAATAATAATAATAAATATGAAACATATTTCAGCTTTCTCATTAAAATCCAAAACAGTTACACAGGCAAACACTTCATTAAACACCACTTACTGTATGTAATTATTCATTGCATCACCTGCAACAAAGCAATCTGATTCATCTGAAATTATCATATTAAATCAGGGCTGAAAGCGAAATAAAGTAAAACTTTTAGTATTATGAGTCAAAACATTTAGAAACACTTCACAGGCACGTCTTCTTTCAAATAAACACATGCTCACTTTTTTAAAACCAGCAATTCTCATTTGTCCTGGGGTCATGCAGTCTTTGCAATCAAAATTACTGGCTCACATCTTATCTGCAAAATCCTGAAGAAACGAGCATAACATTTTGACTCTTATACATCTCTGGGTTTTGAGTTACAATACAAAACAGCTGTCCTAAAATAAAATAGCACAGCCTTCATAGACAGCATCTGGATAGAGGTGTAACAATACAGCGTATTGTTTCATTCGATTTGAGGCTCTTGATTCAATAGACAGTATATGTCACACTGTATAGAAGAGTAGGTTATCAGAAAAGGTTGCAGAGGTTTATATAAAAAACATGTTTCCCTTAAGCAAGCTGGTTTCACAAGGGAATACACTAGTATACTAGTGTACTAGCATATTAGCTAGCAATGGGTTACATTCAGCAGCAAGCAGGACTTAGAAGACTCCCTCAAGTCTTTAAGGTCTTGTGTATAGGGGGATTTTGGCTTCCCGGTAAATTATGATGTTATACAGGATAGGGAGTGGTGGACTGAAATATTACAGTGTGCCAAATCCACCAAATCCATGTATACACCAGTGATAGGCTATACACAAACACAGTACACTGAGGAAGCCTTTCCCTTTCCTCACTCACTACATTTACATGCACAAAATATTCCAGGTTTTAATATCCCTTATTCTGAAAAAGACAATATTGCTTCCTGCTAAGCAGTATACATGGCTAATGAAAATGAATATTCCAAACTGTTGTCTAGTTGGTTTGTGTACAAAGCACAACACCCTGTATACAGTACAAGTCCAAAGAATGCTCCTAAAACCTAAATAATATTAGCACATTCCACATGTCTTACCTGGAAAAATGCTAAATTTGGACTAAGTCCATATTCTAAATATCCAAACGGAATATATTCAGAATGATCGTGGAATATTGGTTTGCATGTAAACATTCTGAATGATTCAATCCAGGGCTAAAAAATGATCAGCCCAGTGATTGGGAAGTTCATATTTGTTAGTAAAGAATACAGGATTCAAAAACACGTCTAGGGCTACACAGAGGTATGCGACTCTGACAGCAACCCTATGTAGCTAAAACAAGTCGCATCAAGTTGCACCAATGCAAGCTAGCCATGTATAATTTTGTTATTTTCTAATACACAGCTGGCGGCACGGTGGTGTAGTGGTTAGCACTGTCGCCTCACAGCAAGAAGGTCCAGGTTCGAACCCCGTGGCCAAAGAGAGCCTTTCTGTGCGGAGTTTGCATGTTCTCCCCGTGTCTGCATGAGTTTCCTCTGGGTGCTCCGGTTTCCCCCACAGTCCAAAGACATGCAGGTTAGGTTAACTGGTGACTCTAAATTGACCGTAGGTGTGAGTGTGAATGGTTGTCTGTGTCTATGTGTCAGCCCTGTGATGACCTGGCGACTTGTCCAGGGTGTACCCCGCCTTTCGCCCATAGTCAGCTGGGATAGGCTCCAGCTTGCCTGCGACCCTGTAGAACAGGATAAAGCGGCTAGAGGAGATGAGATAATGCACAGCTTTTGCTCTGTTATTTACTACTTGGAGTTTGAACAGATCACGCAAACACTGTGTTATTATTCCATTTTAATTAATGCCCATTTATAATGCTGAATGTTTTCAAGGTGCTGACTGCAAAGTCATCTGAATTTTTTTTATTGTGCATTGAATTTTCCTATGTCTCGCAAGAACAATATCCTGCGGACAAGATGTGATCATTTTGAAGCTCTGAGGGTTGCTTTTCTCCATTTTAGGACCATTTTCCTAACAATTAAAGTAAAGGAGCTTAAAGCAAGGAGCTTTTTTTTTTGAACGTGAAGAGCTTTAACTAATTAGCATAACTATGGAACTGCATGCATCACAGATCCATATAATTTACCCACATAATCCATATAGACTAGAGCCATATAATTTACCCACATTTATTTATTCTGCTCACTGTACTCACCCCTCGTGTGTGCGCACGCGTGTGTGTGTGTGCATGCGTTCACAGCTTCAGATGATTTAAATGCAGAGGAGGAATTTAACTGTGCTTGAGTGTACATGTGACAAAAATAAAGGCTTCTTCTTTTTAATTGACCCACAGATGTATTTATTCCACTTGAAAAGCATATGGCAAACCAGCTACCGGATTGGGGATACTATGACATCCTGAACTATTTAGTCTTTGGGAGCTCTAAATACCCTGGAGATGCTAAAGGGTTACAAAACTACAGATGCCGACCAATATTTCGAGGCAGGTTTTGTGCATGCTGGAATGTTATAGGAAATTCATGATAAAGAAAAATACCTTATTATGACAAAGGTAAGCTCAAACATGGACTCATATATAGTAATAAATAAGCCAGGGCATACAACCCCGATTCCAAAAAAGTTGGGACAAAGTACAAATTGTAAATAAAAACGGAATGCAATGATGTGGAAGTTTCAAAATTCCATATTTTATTCAGAATAGAACATAGATGACATATCAAATGTTTAAACTGAGAAAATGTATCATTTCAAAAGAAAAATTAGGTGATTTTAAATTTCATGACAACACGACATCTCAAAAAAGTTGGGACAAGGCCATGTTTACCACTGTGAGACATCCCCTTTTCTCTTTACAACAGTCTGTAAACGTCTGGGGACTGAGGAGACAAGTTGCTCAAGTTTAGGGATAGGAATGTTAACCCATTCTTGTCTAATGTAGGATTCTAGTTGCTCAACTGTCTTAGGTCTTTTTTGTTGTATCTTCCGTTTTATGATGCGCCAAATGTTTTTTATGGGTGAAAGATCTGGACTGCAGGCTGGCCAGTTCAGTACCCGGACCCTTCTTCCACGCAGCCATGATGCTGTAATTGATGCAGTATGTGGTTTGGCATTGTCATGTTGGAAAATGCAAGGTCTTCCCTGAAAGAGACATCGTCTGGATGGGAGCATATATTGCTCTAGAACCTGGATATACCTTTCAGCATCGATGGTGTCTTTCCAGATGTGTAAGCTGCCCATGCCACACGCACTAATGCAACCCCATACCATCAGAGATGCAGGCTTCTGAACTGAGCGCTGATAACAACTTGGGTCGTCCTTCTCCTCTTTAGTCCGAATGACACGGCGTCCCTGATTTCCATAAAGAACTTCAAATTTTGATTCGTCTGACCACAGAACAGTTTTCCACTTTGCCACAGTCCATTTTAAATGAGCCTTGGCCCAGAGAAGACGTCTGCGCTTCTGGATCATGTTTAGATACAGCTTCTTCTTTGAAATATAGAGTTTTAGCTGGCAATGGCGAATGGCACGGTGAATTGTGTTCACAGATAATGTTCTCTGGAAATATTCCTGAGCCCATTTTGTAGTTTCCAATAGAGAAGCATGCCTGTATGTGATGCAGTGCTGTCTAAGGGCCCGAAGATCACGGGCACCCAGTATGGTTTTCTGGCCTTGACCCTTACGCACAGAGATTCTTCCAGATTCTCTGAATCTTTTGAGGATATTATGCACTGTAGATGATGATATGTTCAAACTCTTTGCAATTTTACACTGTCGAACTCCTTTCTGATATTGCGCCACTATTTGTCGGCGCAGAATTAGGGGGATTGGTGATCCTCTTCCCATCTTTACTTCTGAGAGCCGCTGCCACGCCAAGATGCTCTTTTTATACCCAGTCATGTTAATGACCTATTGCCAATTGACCTAATGAGTTGCAATTTGGTCCTCCAGCTGTTCCTTTTTTGTACCTTTAACTTTTCCAGCCTCTTATTGCCCCTGTCCCAACTTTTTTGAGATGTGTTGCTGTCATGAAATTTCAAATGAACCAATATTTGACATGAAATTTCAAAATGTCTCACTTTCGACATTTGATATGTTGTCTATGTTCTATTGTGAATACAATATCAGTTTTTGAGATTTGTAAATTATTGCATTCCATTTTTATTTACAATTTGTATTTTGTCCCAAATTTTTGGAATCGGGGTTATAGATCTAGCATACTTTATGGTGTTTAGCCTAGTCTACATTATCAGTACATAACAAACATGCTGCAAGTCGAGACAAGCATTAGGTCTAATAAAATATATCGCCTCCAAAGCCCACATCCAGAAATACATTTTAATGTTGCACAGAGCTCTCACACTAACCTGATATAAAATTTTCTCCGCACACATGGGAATGCTTTTTGTTGTCATCCGGTCTTCCTGTTCAACTGCAGCTTGCCATTTTTCTCGTCTTTCTGGGTTCGCCGGGAAGCAGTGAAAAGTTAAACCATGATCATTTCCATGTCTGTTATTACATCCAAAAGCACTACAGGTCTCTGGCATTGTTCTTTTAGATATAACTTCTACAAGTTTATCTGTAGATACACTGAATCAGGCATACAATCATTCGCGTATACTTGTGCCAGTCATTATAAAATACAAAGCTTGGCCGGGTAAACAACTCCACAGTTATGTTACGTGTTCGGTGTACGTTACGTGAAAGGCCCTTATAACTCCATACTCACTACCATGGAGTCTAACCCATGCATTCTAAGGCTAAGATAGCTAAGCACGAGCAAGAATGATTTACTTATCTGTTCAGAAAAATGACATCATCTCACCTTGCTCTATGCTGCAGTTGCACTCACTAGGCAGGCTTTCCTTTTCTTTTCCACAAGCTTTTAGCTCGTGGGAGATTGGATTCTGCCATGTTTGCCTGTGCTGACTTATTTTGGTGAAAACTAGGTCACACACGCCCCACGGTGGTCATGTAATATTACTGCTTGCTTGCTTCGGCAATTTTTGGAATCGTAAAATGCAGGACGCATTTTATCTCGGCAAAATAGTGACACATCGGGTACACAATGTGTGTAGCATCGCAACATCTTGAAACTCCAACAGCTATAGCCATAGAATATTTTGCACAGAATTCAACTTTGCAGTCAGCACCTTTTAATCGACTGAAAACAGTAACGTATTGAAAATGTATCATGTCATGACACTATCATATTTGAATTTTGTGTATTATTACACCCCTACGCCTGAGATATTCCGAACTGAACAGAATGAGTAAGGAAGTGCATGTTGCAGTGGGTGGTTGTTATAGTGCAGGTTAATGGGTTCAGGGATTAGGATTTTAGTGGGAACTGGGCAGCAGGCTTACAGAATCTGTTGTTCCTTATGTCCAAGCTGTTTTTTACAGTCTGACCTCAGGCATGAAAGGAAGGGGCTCATGGGGGCTACCAATAAAACCCTGCAGAAAAGTTAGAGAAGGCACCTCAAGCTGTTCAAACTCAGAGAGAAAATACAGAGAAGAAGAAGAGACAGGGAAAGATCAGATGCACAGAAGCAGGAAAGGACATACAGCTACATGGAATCGCAGGAGACCTGGGTAGTAGAGAGGAAAAATAATTTTTTAGTTTAGGTAATTTTAGGTAGTTTGTGTGTGCTGTAGAGATGCTGTAGAAATGTGTAGTCAAATGGAGCCTAGATCAGGGGTTTTCAAAGTGTGGGAGAGTCACCCCCCCCTCAGACAGCAAATAAACAACAGCGCCCCCTTACAATTTTTGTTGTTGCTATACTTAATGTTCCATTCGTATTTTTAAAAAAATGGTTGTTGTACACATTATTTTTACACATTTTAAACATCTGTGCTTTTTAAAAACATCTTGTTTTACACATTTTAAACATCTCATAGCATCGTTAGCTAGCACCTCCTGGCAGACAACACACTGTGGCAGTGGAGCATCTTCAGATCCAGTCCATGAAAATCCAAACTTTAAATAATCGTGGTCATACTTCCTTCCTTCTTTTTTTGCTTGGCCCAGACTCTGTCTCCTCACTCACTGTAGCTTTAGGTACTAAAAATCGATCCATTTTGTCTCTGGTAAAGGCTAGCTGAGCCAATGAGTCCGCAATAGTAATTTATTCTGGTTTATTTTTCCTCACGTTGCGCCCCCCCCGAAGAACTCTGGCACCCCCTAGGGGAGGCGCGCCTCACACTTTGAAAAGCCCTGGCCTAGATCATCCCCACCACACACATACAACTTAAACATCTGTACTGGGACTGTACTGAATCAGCAAGTGTTGATCCTGAGTGACACCAACAGAAAAAAGTCTGGAGATAGTGCTCTCCTTCGATTGTGTTATGCTGCAGCATGAGCAGCAGTCCATGGTTGGCTTGACATGTCACAGAGGAAGCACATGATCTCAAAATATAACATATAATAGTATTCCTGATATACTGTTCCCAAAATCAACCCTGGTTAGACCTCAGTTTGAAAGGAGTATTAGCCTTCTTTCTCACAAATTGGTAGCTGTCGTATGTTAGGGGAGACCTGGCTGATGCGTGGGAAACAGCCAAGATTAAATTAGGGGGGAAAATCAGGAAAACAAAAACAACTTTATACGCCAGATCCCTCATTCACATTATCATTTATTTTCTATGTACGAGCCTGACACACGACTTCAGCACCAGCATCAAAGTGACAGTGCTCCCTGAATTTAAATTTTCTCTGGTGCGTGTGGATATGAAGAAACTTTCAACTGTGGTTTCATCTTATCCTGTCATACACAGTCTCTCTTATTAAATGCATATGGAGACATTTTGAATAATCTTGGAAGGAGATAGTAGGCATCACTGGTGTCTCTGTTTGCTAGTACAGTTAGCTTGCTTTGATAATCTGTCAATAGAGCCTAGTACAAAGCCTAGCATGGATCATTTTATACAAAAGGGGTGTATATAATTCATACAGTCGGGGCAGCTATGCATTTTGGTTTCTCATTGGAGCTAAATAAAGAGGTACATAATTAGGACATCTTGTAAACTCCACACCGTGGTGTTCTGGCCATTCTGCTGTCCTAGGCGAGATCTCCAACTTGCTATAGTCATTAATCAATACAGGAGCCAACAATATCAGTTCTTGCTTATTTGGAATATTTGTAAAATATTGCTGATCATCTCCATTGCCATCTGCAAATAATAATAATAATAATAATAATAATAACAACAACAACAACAACAAAATGCTTCAGATGGAAATCTGCCTGCATTTATTTTCTTTATGAAATATTTTGTGCAAATATTACTGATTTGGATTAAAATAATGTAACTATATTTAGTGATTCCAGGTGAGGATATAGTTTTGAAATTAGTATGTGTCTGATCATAAATCCACAATGAAATGTAGATATAGAGTTTTGATTAGACTGTGATAGGCTTGGACATTCATATAAGCCTTAAATGTAATCCAACTGAATTAGAGGTGAAATCACTATGGTAACTGTGGGTGGGGAGTGGGCAAGGGCACAGTTAGTCATGCATTGTAACTGGTGCATGATGGCAGGGGCAGAGACTTGCTAAGTGTTGCTTTTAGGCTGGGGGTGAGTTGATCATGTAATTCTTGGGATATATGCATGTATGCCACACTTGCAGTATGTGTAAAAATGCTTTGTTTTTGTTCCCACCTTGATGATGCCCTACACAATACATAACTGGGGTAAAAGGATGTGTGAGAAGGGGAAGGAGGGAGGGATGGAAAACACCCATGTTCACTGAAACTAGTCTCGAAACCACTCTGATTGATGAGGCACTGACTTATTTTAGCAATTCAAGAGTAACACACACACACAGCCCTGTTGTCAGCTTCATTAATGTAATGTAACAGCCAGTAGATACTCATTCTAGCGAGAAATAAGTAGAATCAGTGTGATCTGTCATTCAGGGTTTACACCAGAAAATACAAAGGCAATTAAGCTTCAGGGCTCCTACTCACTCTCACACACACACTAGAAGAAAAATAGAAGTGGGTAGTTTGACTCATACATAGTGAAATTAATGTTGGTCCATATAAATAAACAAGAGTCATCAGGATATGACATATCCCTCTGGCCCCCACATGAAACCCCACTCCAAATTTTCCTAAGTTGAATTGGCTGCCATGGAAATACAGAAAAAATAAAAATCACAGAAATCCCAAAATGTAAAAAGGCACAACTCATTTTAGTCACTTAACATAACATTGAAGTTTCGTGAAAAAAAAAAATTCCTCATAGTTTTTGAGTTATGCTCCGGAAACTAAAATGTTTACAGATGGACAGACAGACGGACAGACAGATGGACAGAGTGATAGCTATATCCCTCTGCATTATATACTGGGGAGATGATAACAAGATAGTCACTTAACATAACTGTGAGGTTTTGTCATCAGGAGATGACTCTGGCCCCCACATGAAACCCCACTCCAAATTTTCCCAAGTTGAATTGGTTGCCATGGAAATACAGAAAAAATAAAAATCACAGAAATCCCAAAATGTAAAAAGGCACAACTCCTTTTAGTCACTTAACATAACATTGAAGTTTCGTGAAAAAAAAAATTCCTCATAGTTTTTGAGTTATGCTCCGGAAACTAAAATGTTTACAGATGGAGAGACAGACTGACAGACAGATGGACAGAGCGATAGCTATATCCCTCTGCATTATATGCTGGGGCGATAATAACAAGATAGTCACTTAACATAACTGTGAGGTTTTATCATCAGGAGATGACTCTGGCCCCCACATGAAACCCCACTCCAAATTTTCCCAAGTTGAATTGGTTGCCATGGAAATACAGAAAAAATAAAAATCACAGAAATCCCAAAATGTCAAAAGGCACAACTCCTCTAGTCACTTGGTTTTGTGAACAAATTTCTGATAGTTGTTGAGTTATGCTCCGGAAACTAAAATGTTTATAGACGGACTGACAGACAGAGCGATAGGTACAGTATATCTCTCGCAATATACGTATGCCGGGGGGATAATACAACCCCGATTCCAAAAAAGTTGGGACAAAGTATAAATTGTAAATAAAAACGGAATGCAATGATGTGGAAGTTTCAAAATTCCATATTTTATTCAGAATAGAACATAGATGACATATCAAATGTTTAAACTGAGAAAATGTATCATTTAAAGAGAAAAATTAGGTGATTTTAAATTTCATGACAACAACACATCTCAAAAAAGTTGGGACAAGGCCATGTTTACCACTGTGAGGCATCCCCTTTTCACTTTACAACAGTCTGTAAACGTCTGGGGACTGAGGAAACAAGTTGCTCAAGTTTAGGGATAGGAATGTCTAATGTAGGATTCTAGTTGCTCAACTGTCTTAGGTCTTTTTTAGGTCTTTATGATTATACATTATGATGCGCCAAATGTTTTCTATGGGTGAAAGATCTGGACTGCAGGCTGGCCAGTTCAGTACCCGGACCCTTCTACACAGTCATCTCATCTCATTATCTCTAGCCGCTTTATCCTTCTACAGGGTCGCAGGCAAGCTGGAGCCTATCCCAGCTGACTACGGGCGAAAGGCGGGGTACACCCTGGACAAGTCGCCAGGTCATCACAGGGCTGACACATAGACACAGACAACCATTCACACTCACATTCACACCTACGGTCAATTTAGAGTCACCAGTTAACCTAACCTGCATGTCTTTGGACTGTGGGGGAAACCGGAGCACCCGGAGGAAACCCACGCGGACACGGGGAGAACATGCAAACTCCACACAGAAAGGCCCTCGCCGGCCCCGGGGCTCGAACCCGGACCTTCTTGCTGTGAGGCGACAGCGCTAACCACTACACCACCGTGCCGCCCTCTACACAGTCATGATGCTGTAATTGATGCAGTATGTGGTTTGGCATTGTCATGTTGGAAAATGCAAGGTCTTCCCTGAAAGAGATGTCGTCTGGATGGGCGCATATGTTGCTCTAGAACCTGGATATACCTTTCAGCATTGATGGTGTCTTTCCAGATGTGTAAGCTGCCCATGCCACACGCACTAATGCAACCCCATACCATCAGAGATGCAGGCTTCTGAACTGAGCGCTGATAACAACTTGGGTCGTCCTTCTCCTCTTTAGTCCAAATGACACGGCGTCCCTGATTTCCATAAAGAACTTCAAATTTTGATCCGTCTGACCACAGAACAGTTTTCCACTTTGCCACAGTCCATTTTAAATGAGCCTTGGCCCAGAGAAGACGTCTGCGCTTCTGGATGACGTTTAGATACGGCTTCTTCTTTGAACTATCGAGTTTTAGCTGGCAACGGCGGATGGCACGGTGAATTGTGTTCACAGATAATGTTCTCTGGAAATATTCCTGAGCCCATTTTGTGATTTCCAATACAGAAGCATGCCTGTATGTGATGCAGTGCCATCTAAGGGCCTATCCCAGCTGACTATGGGCGAGAGGTGGGGTACACCCTGGACAAGTCACCAGGTTATCGCAGGGCTGACATAGAGACAAACAACCATTCACACTCTCATTCACACCTATGGTCAATTTAGAGCCACCAATTAACCTAACCTGCAAGTCTTTGGACTGTGGGGGAAACCGGAGCACCCGGAGGAAGAGCGAGAGTCCGCTCGGTGCGCATGCAGTCCGGAACGTGCCCGAAAGTCCAACTGGTGCATGCGCCAAAGTGCCGGGGTCTGACAGTACCCCCCCCCAGAGCTCCCTCCAGGAGTGAAAATCCATCCTTCCTGGCCCCAGGGATGAGGGCCCGACACTCATGCCATTGGTGTGTGGCTCTGAGCCAAAGTGGTGCCAGATACTTGGCTCATGGAAGGGCTTGGGCTGAGGCTCAGGACAAGACTTTGACTCTGGACTGGAAGTGGGCTCAAGCTCTGGAGATGACTTGAACTCTGGACTGGATACAGGCTCGAGCTCTGAACATGGCTTGGATTCTGGACTGGACTCAGGCATGGGCTTGAGCTCTGAACTGGACCTTGCCCTGGATGTGAGCTTGAGCTCTGGACTGGACCTTGGACTGGATGCGGGCTCAAGTTCTGGACTGTACCTTGGACTGGATGTGAGCTTGAGCTCTGGCCCTGACTTGGACTCTGGACTGGAAGTGGGCTTGAGCTCTGGAGATAACTTGGACTCTGGACTGGATACAGGCTCGAGCTCTGAACAAGGCTTCTAGACTAGACTCAGGCGTGGGCTCGAGCTCTGGACTGGACCTTGGACTGAATGCGAGCTTGAGCTCTGGACTGGACCTTAGACTGGATACGAGCTTGAGTTCTGGACCTGACTTGGACTCTGGACTGGACTCAGGCATGGACTCGAGCTCTGTCTGCGCATCATTCTGGTCCTGGTCAGGACCCAGTG
The DNA here is from genome assembly GCF_027579695.1 of Neoarius graeffei. Classification (NCBI taxonomy): domain Eukaryota; kingdom Metazoa; phylum Chordata; class Actinopteri; order Siluriformes; family Ariidae; genus Neoarius; species Neoarius graeffei. The sequence goes on from NC_083570.1 coordinate 28,751,783, forward strand.
GTGAGACGACGTCTTCATGGCTGGGCGGCGGTGGGACAATGATGTCTTCATGGCCAGGCAGCGGCAGGATGACGACGTCTTCATGGCCAGGCGGCAGCGGGATGACAACATCTTCATAGCCAGGTAGTGGTGGAGTGATGATGTCTTCATAGCTGGCTGAGGCAGAGGCCTCTCTGTTGTCCTCTGGCACTGGTTCTGGAACTGGCTTAGGTTCTGGCACTGGCTCTTGTGCTGGAGCTGGTATTGGCTTTGGCACTGGCTCCGACTCACCTGCTGGCACTGGCGCAGACACTGGCACAGGCTCCAACTCTGGCACTGGAGCTGACACTGGCACTGGCCCTAACTCTTGTACTAGCTCTGGCTTGGGTTCAGGTGCTGGCTCTGGCTCAGGGGCTGGTTCTGGTTCAGATGCTGGCTCTGGGATGGATTGTGGAATAGGCTGTGGGACTGGCTCTGGAATAACAGCCTCTAGGAGGGGCTCTGGAGCAACGGCCTCCTCTGCTGCCACTGTGTTGACCCCCTCCCAAAAAATTTCATGGGGGTCCTCCTTCTCGAGTGACTCGTAAATAGACTGAAAAATGGCTAGAAAAGTCCATGAGCTCCAAAGGCACGGGTGCTCTACTCGGATGAGGTAATCGGCCCATTGGCGTGCTCACCCAGTAAACAAAGTGAACATGAAGCTTACCCAGATAGGTTCTGGTGGCTTGGGCTCTTCTAGGTCTGCATAGAAAATGTCACAGTGCAGACTGAATCCCCTAGGATGATTTATTCCATTGTATGGTGCTGGGGCTTCCATTCCAATACACCGCCAGAAAAACCAGGCTAGGGGCTGAGATACTGAAACCCGGAAGTGGCATGAAATGGCATACTGGAATATTTCTGCTACATTCATTGTTCAGCAAAGTATTCTGTCAGAGATTGGTAGTAGACGGATGCAAGTGCAGAAGTGTTTAATAAGAACAGTGTGACAATCAGGTAAACAATCCAAATCAACAGACAAGCTCATAAATGTGAAACTAGCAAAAGGTAGGGCGAGGCACAAACAGACACAAACAGGCCACTTTTGTCTCTGCCTGATTTAGATCAGGCAGAGACAAAAGTGGAAACTAGGAACAGGAACAAGGATCAGAAAACCAGGAAATCTACACGAGAACTAAGGCTCGGCAATGCGTACTAACGTAACGTAATACTTCGTACTGAGTGTGCATTTAAACAGGCTTTATATAGGTGCATAGATTTTTCTTTAATCATGTGCAGGTGTGCATTGTTAACAGCGCACACGTGAGAGTCCGCTTGGCACGCGAGCAGTCCAGAATGCGCTTGAGTGTCCAACTGGTGCACGTGCCAAAGTGCGCAGGTCTGTCTCCCATGAATTTGGAAAAACCTTCCTCTTCTTTTTCTGCTTCTTCTTTTGTATCCTACTCGTGCTCCTGAGTGTGTGCAAATTTACACATAAGAAAACTAAACTAACTAAAACTTACTTTTAAATTACTTAAAATTATTGTTGATGGTGGAGTGGCTGACTGCTTTATGTCCCATGGCTCCCTCATTCTGTGTTACCTTCTGGCTTTTCCTTTTAGTTATGCTGTCATAGTTAATCTTGCTGGAGTCCCTGCTTGCACTCAGCGCAAAATATGTACTGTTCTTAACCATTAGGTGGCACCAGGCATACCTAACAACCTGTTTTCTCTTTCACTTTCCCTCTGTCTGTCTCTCTCTTTCGAGTTACATGTCGATCCTGAGACACCAGTGATGCTGACCTCTTCTGCTCCTCAGACCTGCCTGATCCATCCTGATGCCCTATGTCTGGCTGGAGTCTCATCACATTGCTCTTGTGGAGGATGGCCCCATATGGACAGTTGCAAGTTGCACTTAGAAGATGGCTCTGGACACAGTTTTGCTATGATGGCTAAGGATTACAATTTCCATGATAACTTTAGGACTGTAGTTATATACAGTCTTGCACTCAAGTCTCCATCAATGAACAATTGATAACTTCAACAAAATAGACTTCATGTTAGTTCCTGGTTACACAGTTGCACTTTGTGAATATATAGAACACAGTTATAGAAGTGTGATTATAAATAACGTGCTATCTGTTATCACCCAGATGAGGATGGGTTCTCTTTTGAATTATTCGAACGTAAACTCATAACCATTTTACTCAAAAATGTAACTGTGTGCATTTGTGTGTGAGAGAGAAGAATACAAAACCCCCAGACAGTGTGTCAGCATCAATATATGTGAGAATGAGGAGACAGGACCGAATGGATGTGACCGCTGCTCCAGTACTTTCACCAGCGCTACGTCCCATCACTCATGTGCTAACCTAATTTATTCCACTCTAATGTAATGCTGTCTAATATAAGGTCTGCTTCTCCCACACTCAGCTAATCTAATGAGAATGAATATCTTTCCCCTGCTTCTCCCTCTGCACACAGGTTGATTGAATGTTGCTGGCTGCCATCATGTCATGCTCTATGAGAGATGTAGGCTAGTTTATGGGGAAATGACTAGCGCATTTGGGGTATGCTGAGAGCACCAGTGCTATTCTAACACCATTGCTAAAAAGACAGCAAGCTAAAGGATAGATTAAGGATAAAATTAGCTCATATTTAAAGTCATTAAAATTCTGTAAAGCTGCTTTGCGACAATGTCTACTGTTAAAAGTGCTATAAAAATAAAACTTGACTAAAGTTAGTTAGTTAAATTGCCACCAGTTAGGAAGCGTAGAGATTAGCTAAACATATTCTAATGTAACACTACACAGAACATATTATTGTAGAAATGACAGAAAACTAACTAGGAACTTAACAGGAAATACAAGTTTATCCTTCTTTTGTTCTTAGCTAGATGGCTAAATTGCTGTTAGCTAATTAGCTCCTTGGCTAATGAAACAGCTTCTGTAGAAAAATTTCTGTTATGAAAAATTCTTAAAATACACATCATTGTATAAATGTAGGATTATTATTTTATTATATATAGTGTGCTATTAGGAAGCAGTGGAGTTAGTTTAGGGGAAATTTAAGTCTTGGTAATGTTTTCATTGCAGGAGAAATTTGTCTCACTGGATCTACAAATAAACAACTGCTTTAACCATCACATTGAAAAAAGCAGTATATTACTGGGGTGTTTTATACAACAGTGCTCCTTCAACAAAAGAGACAGTTACTGCTAATAATAATCTGGTGCCGATGTGTCAGAATTTCTTTCTTTCTAAATATATTATGACTTTATTCTTAACATATTATGCCTTCATTCGCAACGTTACAACATTATTCTCAACACATTACGACTTCATTCTCAATCTATTAAGATTATTTTCTCTCAATATATTAAACTTTATTCTCGAAATATCAGATGTTCTATACATCATAACAGAGTTATCGTCTCCGTTTGTGATCCTTTAACTCAGTCAATGAACCGCAATAGTGACTCAGAAGGAGAAATTCGTGATAAGGAGAATATCCCTAAAATTTGCATATAAGATGAGTGTTTGGTGTGACAAGTGGGTCCATTTCAATATTACGAACTTTTTGATGTAATGAACTGTTTGGATGTCCCCCAAGGAGTTCCTTATAGTAGAATTGCAGTGCATTTTTATTTTTTAAACAGTGGCCCTAAAATGCCGTTGTAGTTTTGGGGATAGACTAGGGATAAAATTAGCTCATGTTTAAAGTCACTAAAATTCTGTAAAGCTGCTTTGCGACAATGTCTATTGTTAAAAGCACTATAAAAATAAACTTGCCTTGACTTTTGTGTAGGTTGTACTGTTAGTTGTGGGTAATCATTAAAACACTAATTAACTGCTCATTAAACACCATTACACACTGTTTATATTTTATTTTATCAATAATTATCTGAGTTGCAGATTCTATTGTTTCTATTTTACTGGCCAGATCTTTAATTTTTGAAGAATATATTTCATAAAACTGTACAGCTTTCTTAGATTACTAAACACCTCCATTTATGATACTTGATTGATTAGTGAAATGTTTAATTGTATTTTAATTGAAATTAGCTATTTATATTCAGAATGAAGGGCTTATCCTCTCGATATCATATTATGATGTGCTGCAAGAAATGCCATCCAATGCAAAAGGATGCATTACACGCTTGACACACACTTCTCACCCTTGTCACATTGTTCTCTTCAATTACTGAGTGGTTGGGTCTTGGTAGCCTGTATTGTTATCTATTTAGCTTCTATGAGGCGAAGTGGCCAAGTAGTTAGAGCACTTGACCACTAAGCGAACGGTCCCCGGTTCGAGCCTCGCCTCGGACGGTGATTTGGGGCTCGCCTCCTGTCCACCCAGCAGTGAATGGGGACCTGGTGGAAACACTGGGGAAGTTAAAAAGGCAGCGAGGAAAGGAACTGGCCACCCTACCTCACCATGTCGACAGCCTAGACAGAGTGCACTCTCTAACAGGCACTTCCCAACGTACGTACGAAAAACGTATATGGGACTCTTTGACTTCTGAATCTTCTATCTGTCCTATTATAATACCCATATGTAATAAACACACTCACACGAGACACATTTTATGAGACAGGGAGAGAGAAACAGTGATGGATGAGGAGGAGGAGAGAAAGAGAGAAAGAAACTGCCTTCATGCATAGAAACACAATCTGCTTCTGATTAGCTACTGATTCGCCTCTGGTGGTGGAGTGAGGGAGGTCTGCATTGTGTGTGTGTGTGTGTGTGTGTGTGTGTGTAAATTAGAAGCACTCAACATGAGGGCTTGCAATCTGTGTTAACTGTGGTGGTCTCTAATGATGGGGGTGGTGGGGGCGGGTCAGACCAAACTGTTAATCACAGAAAACGTCTACTGAAGTATACAACACTACCCACACTGCAGCTCTCTCTCTCTCTCTCTCTCTCTCTCTCAAGCACACACACACATAACCTTTTGTATATCCTGCAGTCATACATCCAGACACATCTCCGTGGGCCCGTAGAGAAGAGTGATTTACAGCATGCCCTCACAGTGCTTTTCCATCAACAAGCTGCCGGTGCTGGTGTCTAATTGTCTAATAGATCTATTGTTCCACTCATTTCCACCTCAAAAGAGCCTGTTCTTGGGTTAAACTGAAAATGCTGTTGGTTGGCATCATTTTGTGGCCATGGTAACATCTCAAGTAATTTACAAAACTGTCAATAAAATAACTTTGCTTCTTGGAATCCTGTCACATATAATAATGTTTCTAAGAGGGAAATGTTAAGTTAAAACTGGCTATTCCAACAAACTAAACAAGAGTTACAATGCTAATGCCAATCAATCAATGCTAACAAAACAGCTACATACTCAAAATAAACAGCGAAAAACTTGTGTTGTGCAAAAATACTGCATGATGTGAATTTAATCAAGAAGAATATATTTAGTATGATAAAAATCCCAAGATAGACTCATCAAACTATAGCTCTGGCATTTGCAATGTTTTCTGGAATAGTTTAGTGGCAAAGCATCCCCAATGTTGAAGTGTAATAAGATTTCCTCTTCCAAACCCTGAACACTAGCAGGTCTTAGCCCATGTTTACATTAGACCGTATCAGCGGATCATCAGATTAACGTTTTTAAAACGATTAGTGTGCACACAGCAACACCAATACACGATTTGCGTGCACACAGCAACACCAATACACGGATACGCTCGGCTCCGCAGGCATCCTGCACTCCAAATCACTCCGCCCTGAACAGCGAGTGCCCTCTGGAGGGTGCGCACTCCGGCCCTGCGCAGCTCACACAGCGCGCGAGTGAAGTGCACGAGCCACGATTCGGGACTGAGCCGCTGTGTGTGTGATCCCAGCGCATATCACTTACCACTTGCAAGTGGAAGGATGGCAAGCCTAAAGACAATCATAAGTACACAATGGGCAGTATTTGCATCAGTATTTGCAGTATTTTCATACTTTTATACTCTTTAATGAAAGGTGATACAAGGCGGAAGTCCGCGCCGTTTTTCAGCAGTCGCGTCACATGACCAACGCCAGCGAATCAGGAAGGTGGATGTCACAGTGACATTGTCCAATGACGACGCCAGCTAGAGCTCAGCACAGCGTATCCGCGTATCTCAATGTTTACACAGCACCGGAGCTGACACGATCTGGATTGAATACGTGGACCCTGGCGGATTCCCGTTTCCCGGCGTTTCCAGGCGGTTTAATGTAAACGGACAGTGCATCCGCGAAGAAAACGAGACAGATACGGTCTAATGTAAACTTGGCCTTAGACACTGATTCAGAGCAAAGCCTTGCCAATCACTATGCCTTGGAATACTAAGCTCTGAGCCATTTCCTTTATATTCGCCTTCAAGACCCCTGACCCTTGTTGACCCTTTGTGTACTTTTGAGATAATAATGAGCTATAGATTACTTTTGCCCAATTTTGATTCTGAATTCCAGACTGTGATATTTCTTTCTGCATCATCAAAGCTTCTGTACATGGCTCTTCATCTTTGTGTCTGAGTCTGCCACATTGCACTGAGCTGAGAGTGACTCTGTGGGTAGGGTGACCAGATTTCCCTAGTCTGAAACCGGGACACTTTTACGCGCGACCATGCTCGTGCACGCACACCTTTTTTTTTACGTAAACGTGACACTCAGAGAGGTGCTCTTATCATTTTGTTGAAGCTCACATTTATCAACATATCACATGAAATAAAACAAACAGGCATTTTGTTATCTAGTAGCATAGTGGTATACAGATCAGTTAAATTATGGTCAGACAACAGATTTTGTAATGGCTGAGAATAGGCCAGGCTATGTCCATAGGCCAAATTTAAACTGATTTATTTCACCTGTTTGTAAGAACACCAAGAAGAATGCATATGCACATGTAGGCTACTGTATATCTCTAAAATTGTATGCACTATAGCATGAACTTAAAAAGTAGATATGTGACCTCAACATAGCCTAGGTCAGAATCAACCTTACTAACCATTCCCCACAACTGAATAAATAAAGCAAGAAGATGTGTACCAAAGTGAACACTTTAATGGAAGGTGCAACAAGCTGTTCAACACAGCAATATGGCCAAACTGTCAGAATGGTATGTTAAACAGAAACAAAAAAGAGACAAGTGATTTGAGAATATATACCTATGGAAACCGAGAGAGGCCCTTCATATAATCCTTTTTTTTTATTCACCTTGTTATCCCAAGATAACGACATAATTAATTCAGGATCTCGAGAAAACAACACAACTAATTCGAGATCTCGAGAAAACAAAACCGTTATTTCGAGATCTCGAGAAAACAAAACAATTATTCCGTGATCTCGAGAAAGCAAAACAATTATTTCATGATCTCGAGTAAACAGCTGAGAAATGGTTCATTCAGGTGCGCCAAGAGACTTGTGATATGCTGACTTTGGGGCTATTTCTTATTCTGTATAGACGCAACTTTGGTCATTAGAATGTCTGGAATAATCGATCACCTAATAAGGCAATATATTTTGATCAGGGGTTGACACAGGGAGAGATTGCATTAAGTCTTTTAATAAGGGATAATTTCAAAATTAGTCCGCGGCACCTCCGCAGAAGACTGGCCCGGCTTCGTCTCTACCGACGGAGATACAGTGATCCAGCTGAGATTATGAAATAATTGTTTTGTTTTCTCGAGATCATGGAATAATTGTTTTGTTTTCTCGAGATCTCAGAATAATGGTTTTGTTTTCTCGAGATCTAATTAGTTGTGTTGTTTTCTCGAGATCCTGAATTAATTATGTCGTTATCTCGGGATAACAAGGTGAATAAAAAAAGATTATATGAAGGGCCTCTCTCGGCTTCCGTAAATATACACTCAAACAAAACAGCAATAAAGGAGGAGAGGGGCGACAGCCCAAGGAAAGCCCCCACAGGAGCGCACATCATTTGCAACATAGGCTACCCAACTCAGTACAAGAACAAAACACTTACAGTGTGTGCAGTAGGCTTCGTGCGCATTGTTCTGCACCTCTCGGAGGAAGGGGTAGGTGCCCTGTAAATCTTTGGAAAAGGTACATTTTCTTTTCGGCATAATTGCTGTGGCATTACTGCTGCTAGCTGCTAGACAAAGAACATTCGCGCCAGTTAATGTTTATTTTATTGTTGCATGGCAACACGTTCTGTTGTCTGGAATAATGGGGCTACATAAACACCCACGCCACAGGGCCAGGGGGCAGTAACCAGGAAAGTTTGCGATTCCTGTCAATTCATCAAAATAGTAAATGCAGACATTTCTCCGCTAATGATTCCCACGCTGCTCAGTCGCAAACGTCGTGAGTGGCGAAAACCGGGACATATCAGTGTCCCGACAGACTTTTGTCGGGACTCGGGACACACAACCCCAAATCGGGACTGTCCCAGTAAAACCGGGACGTCTGGTCACCCTATCTGTGGGCTTTACTGCTAGAGTTCAGGAAGACATGTCAGAGCTAAACCAAGGGAGCTAAACCACAAGCATCATAAGTGTTAAATGCTAGGAAGCATGGGCTGGAAAACAAGCACCAGCATCATATCAGTGGAGATGCTTAGCTGCAAATTTGACCAGTATACTGCAGTTAGCAATACAGTGGTGCTTGAAAGTTTGTGAACCCTTTAGAATTTTATATATGTCTGCATAAATATGACCTAAAACATCATCAGATCTTCACACAAGTCCTAAAAGTAGATAAAGAGAACCCAGTTAAACAAAGGAGACAAATATTATAATTGGTCATTTATTTATTGAGGAAAATGATCCAATATTACATATATGTGAGTGGCAAAAGTATGTGAACCTCTAGGATTAGCAGTTAATTTGAAGGTGAAATTAGAGTCAGGTGTTTTCAATCAATGGGATGACAATCAGGTGTGAGTGGGCACCCTGTTTTATTTTAAGAACAGGGATCTATCAAAGTCTGATCTTCACAACACATGTTTGTGGAAGTGTATCATGGCACGAACAAATCTGTTCCTCCAGACAGATTATGTGCAAATGGAGGAAATTCAAGAGCATTGTTACCCTCCCCAGGAGTGGTCGACCAACAAAGATCACTCCAAGAGCAAGGCATGTAATAGTCAGCAAGGTCACAAAGGACCCCAGGGTCCTTATAAGCAACTGAAGGCCTCTCTCACATTAACATTAGCCAATGTTCATGAGTCCACCATCAGGAGAACACTGAACAACAATGGTGTGCATGGCAGGGTTGCAAGGAGAAAGCCACTGCTCTCCAAAAAGAACATTGCTGCTTGTCTGCAGTTTGCTAAAGATCACATGGACAAGCCAGAAGGCTACTGGAAAAATGTTTTGTGGACGGATGAGACCAAAATAGAACTTTTTGGTTTAAATGAGAAGCGTTATGTTTGGAGAAAGGAAAACACTGCATTCTAGCATAAGAACCTTATCCCATCTGTCAAACACGTTGGTGGTAGTATCATGGTTTGGGCCTGTTTTGCTGCATCTGGGCCAGGACGGCTTGCCATCATTGATGGAACAATGAATTATGAATTATATCAGCGAATTCTAAAGGAAAATGCCAGGACATCTGTCCATGAACTGAATCTCAAGAGATGGGTCATGCAGCAAGACAATGACCCTAAGCACACAAGTCATTCTACCAAAGAATGGTTAAAGAAGAATAAAGTCCATGTTTTGGAATGGCCAAGTCAATGTCCTGACCTTAATCCAATCGAAATTTTGTGGAAGGACCTGAAGTGAGCAGTTCATGTGAGGAAACCCACCAACATCCCAGAGTTGAAGCTGTTCTGTACAGAGGAATGGGATAAAATTCCTCCAAGCTGGTGTGCAGGACTGATCAACAATTACTGGAAACATAAGGGGGTCACACCAGATACTGAAAGCAAAGGTTCACATACTTTTGCCACCCACATATATGTAATATTGGATCGTTTTCCTCAATAAATAAATGACCAAGTATAATATTTTTGTCTCATTTGTTTAACTGGGTTCTCTTTGTCTACTTTTAGGACTTGTGTGAAAATCTGATGATATTTTAGGTCATATTTATGCAGAAATACAGAAAATTCTAAAGGGTTCACAAACTTTCAAGCACCACTATATGGTGTTGTAATTGTAAATCATACAATTTAGGAAATTAAGCAACAACTCGAGCGTCCCCCATTTGATCCTGAGCTTACTGTGGAAAGCTCATGTCCTCTCCATGTCGGTTTCCGCTGGGTTCTCTGGTTTCCTCCCTTCTCCCAAAAACATGCCAGGGGATAATCTAGTGATTCTAAATTGATTCTAAGAAAAAGCAAATGAGTGTGCGAATGCAAGTGGACATGGTGTCCTGCAATGCAGGGACTCTGTGACTCTGACCAGGATATACAGGATAAACTGGCAGGATAAAATGAAGTTAACCAGGTGAATGAATGAATTTATGAAATCATCCTTAATTGTGCAGACCAAACATCCTGTCCAGTAGACATCAGCATTTTCTTTGAATGCCACACTTTTCCTTTTCCTTCCTCTCCATACCTTTTGCTTCCTTTTCTCCTTCCTTTTGTCCTCTGTGTCCTGCAGCATCTTCTCCCTCCACAGGTCAAAGAAGTAGGATGGGTTAGTGTAGAACTTCAGAGCCTGCTTCCCGTCATCCCTAAAGAAAATAACACACTGATATATAACTCTTTTTTTATCAGAATGGTAGGACAGGTATAAAATATAACATTGTGTTCATGCTAGCAAGCAACAAAACAACACACAACTGTTCATTTTCAATGTAGGCCAAGCAACAGACACATAGAGTGACATTTGAACTTGTCTGTGAAGATTCTCATTTGAACTTTTGAACTTATTTTATCAAATCTATGCAAATCAAGCAGATGCAGTAAAGAAACTAATCCAAATTAAAATCCATTCCTTGATCCTTGTATTTTCCCAAGTTTAACTACAATGGAAAATACAATTTAATGAAATGATAGTTCACTTGAGCTGCAAATAAGTTTTCACCTTTATGTTTTGTATACGGTGTCTTCAGCAGTGCTCTCGCTTTTTGAAGTTCATTAATGTGAAATAAAGTCCATCAATGTGTATCTGATTTGATCTAATCATCAGTCAATATGTATACAACATTAGTTTAATTATATTTATTAGGGATGCCACTGATATTTTGTTAAAAACAGGAATATAGGCTTTTCCCCAAAACAAGAATTGCACAAATTATATTTTAAAAGGAAAACATTCTGGTATGATGGCAGATTAGGGCCATTGTAGGTTTAAAAAAAATGGAGCTGAGGGAGTGGGCAATCTCATCTCATCTCATTATCTCTAGCCGCTTTATCCTTCTACAGGGTCGCAGGCAAGCTGGAGCCTATCCCAGCTGACTATGGGCGAAAGGCAGGGTACACCCTGGACAAGTCGCCAGGTCATCACAGGGCTGACACATAGACACCCATTCACACTCACATTCACACCTACGGTCAATTTAGAGTCACCAGTTAACCTAACCTGCATGTCTTTGGACTGTGGGGGAAACCGGAGGAAACCCACGCGGACACGGGGAGAACATGCAAACTCCACACAGAAAGGCCCTCGCCGGCCCCGGGGCTCGAACCCAGGACCTTCTTGCTGTGAGGCGACAGCGCTAACCACTACACCACCGTGCCGCCCTGGAGTGGGCAATATTCCAAGAAAAAAAACTAAACTAAATCTGAATCCCTGAGATTAAGATAGTAAATTTATGAAAATTTACTGATATATTCTCTGAGATTATACATCATAAAAATAGTAGGGGGTTTTTTTGGTTAAGGAACCGGATTACTTCACTTTGCAAGGTTTGATCAACATCAACACACCACAGATGCCACGGCTGAGGCGAGAGTTATAGGAAATGTAGTATTTCCTCCTTGATCATGCATTATAAAAGAAAAAAGTGGCAAAAGATTTTCAACTACATTTCTCAGAATGCACTGCAAGCAGGAAGCATGTGATTATTGTCTCTGAGAATATCAGAGTTTTTTGTCTTGTAAGTGTGATTTTTTTAGTCTTGGAATTTCTGAGATTTTTTCTGAGCAATTTATGCCTTTAACCTCAGAAATTTAGAATATTACTCCCTCCCTAACACCTGTATTTTTAAAAATTTTTTGGCTACCTACAATTCCCCCCCCCCCCCCCAAAAAAAAAAAAAAAAAAATTTTTTTTTGGCTACCTACAATTCCCCCCCCCCCCAAAAAAAAATTTTTTTTGGCTACCTACAATTTCCCCCCTCCTAGAACTGCCACCTTATTGTGGTGGAGGGGTTTGTGTGCTTGAATGATCCTAGGAGCTATGTTGTCGGGGGCATTACGCCCCTGTTAGGGTCTCCCAAGGCAGACAGGTCCTAGGTGACAGGCCAGACTAAGAGCAGTTCACCAAAACCCCTTATGGATAACAATCGATCAAGGACCGTGACGTCACCCGGTATGGCACAGCCGGGGCCCCACCCTGGAGCCAGGCCTGGGGTTGGGGCTTGTATGCGAGCGCTTGGTGGCTAGGCCTTTGCCCACGGGGCCTGGCCGGGATCAGCCAGAAGCGGTGACGTGGGCCCGACCTCCTGTGGGTTCACCATCCACAGAGGTAGCCATAGGGGGCTGGTGCAGTGTGGATTGGGCGGCAGTCAAAGGCAGGGGCCTCGATGACCTGATCCCCGAACACAGTGGCTAGCTGTTGGGACATGAAATGTCACTTCGCTGGGGGGGAAAGAGCCTGAGCTTGTGCGGGAGGTTGAGAGGTACCGGCTAGAGATAGTCGGGCTCACCACCACGCACAGCTTGGGCTCCGGAACCCAGCTCCTCGAGAGGGGCTGGACTCAGAAATTTATGAAGGAAGGAATACTTTGAGGATCTCCTCAATCCCACTGTCACGTCTTCCATTGAGGAAGCGGAGGCTGATGACTCAGAGGTGGACTTCTCTGGAGTCGCCCATGGTGAATGGCAGCGGGCTGGTGTGGGCTTGCTTATAGCTCCCCAACTCAGCCGGCATGGGTTGGAATTTACCCCAGTGAACGAGAGGGTCGCCTCTCTGCACCTTCGGATCGGGGAGAGGGCTCTTGCTGTTGTTTGTGCCTACGGGCCGAATAGCAGTATAGAGTATATCCGGCCTTCTTGGAGTCCCTGGGAGAGGTACTGAGAGGTGCTCAGACTGGGGACTCCATTGTTATACTGAGGGACTTCAATGCTCACGTGGGCGACGACAGTGATACCTGGAGGGGCGTGATTGGGAGGAACGACCTCCCCGATCTGAACCCGAGTGGTGTTTTGTTGTTGGACTTCTGTGCTAGTCATGGTTTGTCCATAACGAACACCATTTTCGAGCATAGGGGTGTCCATAAGTGCACGTGGCACCAGGACACCTTAGGTCAGAGGTCGATGATCGACTTTGTTGTCGTTTCATCTGATCTCCTGCTCTATGTCTTGGACACTCGGGTGAAGAGAGGGGCTGAGCTGGCAACTGATCACCACCTGGTGGTGAGTTGGATCCGCTGGCGGAGGAGGAAGCCGGACAGACCTGGCAGGCCCAAACGTATGGTGAGGGTCCGCTGGGAACGTCTGGCCGAGCACTCTGTCGGGGAGGTCTTTAACTCCCACCTCCAGGAGAGCTTCTCCCAGCTTCCGAGGGAGGCGGGGGACATTGAGTCTGAGTGGGCCATGTTCTCTGCCTCCATTGTTGACGCGGCTGTTTGGAGCTGTGGCCGCAAGGTCTCCGGTGCCTGTTGTGGTGACAATCCCCGAACCCGGTGGTGGACACCGGAAGTAAGGGATACCGTCAAGCTGAAGAAGGAGTCCTATCGGGCCATGTTGGCCTCCGGGACTCCTGAGGCAGCTGACGGGTATTGGCAGGCCAGGCATGCCGCAGCTCGGGCAGTTGTGGAGGCAAAAACTTGGAACTGGGAGGAGTTCGGTGAGGCCATGGAAGAGGACTATCGGTCGGCCTCAAAGAAATTCTGGCAAACCGTCCGGCACCTCAGGAGGGGGAAGCAGTACTCTGCCAGCACTGTTTACAGCATGGGTGGGGAGCTGTTGACCTCGACTGGGGACATTGTCGGGCAGGGGAAGGAATACTTTGAGGATCTCCTCAATCCCACTGTCATGTCTTCCATTGAGGAAGCGGAGGCTGATGACTCAGAGGTGGACTCGTGCATTACCCAAGCCAAAGTCACTGAGGTGGTTAGCAAGCTCCTCGGTGGCAAGGCACCGGGGGTGGATGAGATCCGCCCTGAGTATCTCAAGTCTCTGGATGTTGTGGGGCTGTCTTGGCTGACATGCCTCTGCAACATCGTGTGGTGGTCGGGGACAGTGCCTCTGGAGAGGCAGACTGGGGTGGTGGTCCCTCTTTTTAAGAAAGGGGACCGGAGAGTGTGCTCCAATTATAGGGGAATCACAATTCTCAGCTTCCCAGGGAAGGTTTACTCCAGGGTACTGGAGAGGAGAATTTGGCCAATAGTCGAACCTCGGATCCAGGAGGAACAATGCGGTTTTTGTCCTGGTCGCGGAACACTGGACCAGCTCTATACCCTTCATAGGGTGCTCGAGGGTTCATGGGAGTTTGCCCAACCAGTCCACATGTGCTTTGTGGATCTGGAGAAGGCATTCGACCATGTCCCTCGTGGTGTTCTGTGGGGGGTGCTTCGGGAGTATGGGGTTCGGGGCTCTTTGCTAAGGGCTGTTCGGTTCCTGTACGAATGGAGCAGGAGTCTGGTTCGCATTGCCAGCAGTAAGTCAGACCTGTTCCTGGTGCATGTTGGACTCCGGCAGGGCTGCCCTTTGTCACCGGTTCTGTTCATAATTTTTATGGACAGAATTTCTCGGTGCAGCCAGGGGCCGGAAGGAATCCTGTTTGGGAACCATAGGATTTCATCTCTGCTTTTTGCAGATGATGTTGTCCTGTTGGCTTCTTCAAACCAGGACCTTCAGCATGCACTGGGGCGGTTTGCAGTCGAGTGTGAAGTGGCTGGGATGAGAATCAGCACCTCCAAGTCCGAGGCCATGGTTCTCGACCGGAAAAGGGTGGCTTGCCCTCTCCAGGTTGGTGGAGAAGTCCTGCCACAAGTGGAGGAGTTTAAGTATCTCGGGTTTTTGTTCACGAGTGAGGGAAAGATAGAGTGTGAGATCGACAGGCAGATCAGTGCGGCCTCCGCAGTGATGCGGTCACTTTACCATTCCGTCGTGGTGAAGAAGGAGCTGAGCCAAAAGGCGAAGCTCTTGATTTACTGGTGGATCTACGTTCTGACTCTCAACTATGGTCATGAGCTTTGGGTAATGACCGAAAGAACAAGATCGCGGATACAAGCGGCCGAAATGAGTTTCCTTCGCAGGGTGGCTGAGCGCTCCCTTAGAGATAGGGTGAGAAGCACAGTCACTCGGGAGGCGCTCGGAATAGAGCCGCTGCTCCTCCACATCGAGAGGAATCAGCTGAGGTGGCTCGGGCGTCTCTTTCGGATGCCTCCTGGACGCCTCCCTGGGGAGGTGTTCCAGGCACGTCCCCCCGGGAGGAGGCCCCAGGGAAGACCCAGGACATGCTGGAGGGACTATGTCTCTCGGCTGGCCTGGGAACGCCTCGGCGTTCTTCCCGAGGAGCTGGCCGAGGTGTCTGGGGAAAGGGAAGTTTGGGCTTCCATGCTCAGACTGCTGCCTCCGCGACCCGGCTCCAGATAAGTGGAAGAAGACGAGACGAGAAGAGACAATTTCCCTAATACAGTATGTCATCTTAACTAAACCACTGGAAAATCAGCCATTAAAGTTTATATTTTCTACATGCATATTATATGCGACAGAATCATCATTAACATTACAGAAATCCTCATGGATTTAGAGTACACGATGCTTTAAAACTTGCCAGTGCAGGTATTTTTTTTTAAATCACACTACTGACAACACAGTATCATGTTCCAAAAAAGCACAATGCACTCTGTTCCATTTAAGATCTAACTCAAGCACTGTTATTAGAACAGGACTGAAAAAACAAACAAACAAACAAACAAACAAACAAACAAACAAACAAACCCTGAAACAGTGCAATGTGGGGAAAATGAGAGAGGAGCTGGAGGAAATAACAACAGCCAGGGGAGTAAGATAGGAGAAAATGAACATTAGTGAGAAGAGGAGGGAGAATGTGCTGACGGAAAGATGAGTGTGAGAAGGAGTGATGGATGGAGCAGCTGTCACATCTCGAAGAAGCAGCCGCAGGTGCTGAAGTTTGCCTGAAGTAATGAGTGAAAGCAAGAAAACAGATAGAGGGAGGGTGAGTAAATATGAGTGAGATGGGGTGGGTGGGTGTTACATTCTGAGGCATGATGAAACTTTAATACATTCCATGTTTATGAAGCATGCTTAATTCAAAACCACAATCAGAGAAAAACCTAAATATATAAATTTAGATGAATGGAATATGAGATGCATTAATAACTCCAGTGTCTTGCAAAAGTATTCATCCCCCTTCGTGTTTGTCCTGTTTTGTCGCATTAAAAGCTGGAATTAAAATGGATTTTGGGGGGGTTAGCACCATTTGATTTACACAACATGCCTACAATTTTAAAGGTGAAAATTTTTGTTTTATTGTGACACAAACAATCATTGTGGGCGGCACAGTGGTGTAGTGGTTAGCATGGTCGCCTCACAGCAAGAAGGTTCCGGGTTCGAACCCAGCGGCCAGCGAGGGCCTTTCTGTGTGGAGTTTGCATGTTCTTCCCGTGTCTGCATGGGTTTCCCCCACAATCCAAAGACATGCAGTTAGGTTGACGTGGGGTGGCCTTGGGCTGAGGTGCCCTTGAGCAAGGTACTGAACCCCTGACTGCTCCTCGGGCGCTCTGGGCTGCCCACTGCTCTGGGTGTGTGTGCACATGTGTTCACTGCTTCAGATGGGTTAAATGCAGAGGATGAATTTCACTGTGCTTGAAATGTGCATGTGACGAATAAAGGTTTCTTCTTTCTTCTTAAGATGAAAAAAACAGAAATCTGGACTGTGCATAGCTATTCACCCCCCAAAGTCAATACTTTGTAGAGCCACCTTTTGCTGCAATTACAGCTGCAAGTCTCTTGGGGTATGTCTCTATCTAGCCACTGGAATGGGGCCTACGATGACCTGGCGACTTGTCCAGGGTCTACCCTGCCTCTTGCCCATAGTCAGCTGGGATAGGCTCCAGCTTGCCTGTGACCCTGTAGGACAGGATAAGCGGCTACAGATGATGGATGGATGGATGGATCTAGCCACTGGGATTTTTGCCCATTCCTCAAGGCAAAACTACTCCAACTCCTTCAAGTTAGATGGATTGTGTTGGTGTACAGCAATCTACAAGTTATGCCACGGATTCTCAATTGGATTGAGGTCTGGGCTTTGACAATGCCATTCCCATACATTTAAGTGTTTCCCTTTAAACAATTCCAATGTAGCTTTAGCAGTATGTTTAGGGTCATTGTCCTGCTGGAACATGAACCTTTGTCCCTGTCTCAAACCTCTGGCCGACTCAAACAGGTTTTCCTCCAGAATTGCCCTGTATTTAATGCCATCCATCTTTCCTTCGGTCCTGACCAGCTTTCCTGTCCCTGCAGATGAAAAACATCCCCACAGCATGATGCTGCCACCACCATGCTTCACTGTAGGAATAGTGTTCTCAGGGTGTTGGGTTATGGCCAAAAAGATCAATTTTTGTCTCATTTGACCAGAGAATCTTCTTCCATGTATTTGGGGAGTCTGCCACATGCTGTTGGGCAAACTCCAAAAGTGTTTTCTTAAGTAATGACTTTTTTCTGGCCACTCTTCCATAAAGTCCTGCTCTGTGGAGTGTACAGCTTAAAGTGGTCCTATGGACAGATACTCCCATCTCCACTGTGGATCTTTGCAGCTCTTTCAGCATTATCGTTGGTGTCTTTGTTGCATCTCTGATTAATGCCCACCTTGCCCAGTCTGTGAGTTTTGGTGGGCGGCCTTCTTTTGTCAGGTTTGCAGTGGTGCCATATTCTTTCCATTTTGCTATAATGGATTTAATGGTGCTCTCTGGGATATTCAAAGTTTGGGATATTTTTTATGACCCAACCCTGACCTATACTTCTCCACAACTTTGTCTCTGACCTGTTTGGAGTGCTCCTTAGTTTTCATGTTGCTTGCTTAGTAGTGTTGCAGAATCAGGGTTCTTCCAGAACAGGTTGATTTATACAGACATCATATGACAGATCATGTGACACTTTGATTTGCACACAGGTGGATCTTAATCAACTAATTATGTGATTTATGAAGTGAATTGGTTGGACCAGGTCTTATTTAGGGGTTTCATACAAAAGGGGGTGAATATTTGTGTACACTCCAGATTTCTGTTTTTTCATCTTAATTATTGTTTGTTTCACAATAAAACAACAGTTTTCACCTGAATGAATGAATGAATGAATGAATTTATTTATTTTCGAACATGTATAAAAAATGTAACTATTTGTACATACAAAAGAAAGGAAACGAGAAATTAAAAAAATAAAATAACATAAAGAGCTAAGACATTACAAAACACCGCACATTGTTCAAAAAAGGAGTGGGAAGAAGTATAATACTTTTTTAATTTCCCACCCCTTTTTAACTACCCCAAAATCCTAACTACATTAATACACCTATAAAAATATATACCATATATACACCATATTATTGGCCTCCTTCAGTCTCGAAGACTATGGACTACACACTTTTGAGTGGCTTATTAAGCTGATTTTGGCATGACAGTCTCTGCCACAGTTAGGGCATAGAAACTGTGTTGAAGGCAAAGGTAGCTGGGTGCGCTTCTTTCTCAGCTGTCTTTCCTCATCAACTCTTTGTCTAGAGGAAGACTCAAAATAGTCAATACCAGTCTTCACTGCTTGCTTCCATGAGACTCTGTCAACGGCTTGCTTTTCCCAAGTGTTGGTGTTGATGTTGACGGCCTTCAGATCACATTTACAGACATCCTTAAACCGTAGCTTTGGCCTGCCAGTCGGGCGCTTTCCTTCAGCAAGCTCGCCATAGAGAAGATCTTTTGGTATTCTACCATCGTTCATGTGGACAACGTGCCCCAGCCAGCGCAAGTGTCTTTGTTTGATGGTGGCATACATGCTGATGGTCCCAGCTCTCTCAAGTACGATGTTGTTTGGTACTTTGTCTTTCCAGGTGATGCCCAAGATGCTACGAAGGCATCTCATATGGAAGCTATTCAATCGTCTTTCTTGGTATGCATATAAGGTCCATGACTCGCAACTGTATAGTAAGGTACTCACAACACAAGCTCTGTAGACTTGTATCTTGGTGTAATCGGACAGGTATTTGTTTTCCCACACTCTCTTTGTAAGCCTTGACATTGTTGTAGATGCTTTGCCAATATGCTTGCTTATCTCTGCATCTAGTGATAAAGTATCAGATATTGAAGAGCCTAGATACACAAAGTCATGAACAACTTCTAGTTCATAGTCAGCAATTTTGATTGAGGGTGGGCAATCTACATCTTGGCCCATAACTTGGGTTTTTTTTCAGGCTGATGACGAGACCAAAATCTTGGCACGCGGAACTGAAGGAATCAATTAGTTTTTGCAGATCTTCTTCTGAATGAGTGGTGATAGCAGCATCGTCAGCAAAGAGAAATTCTCTGAGACATCTCACTTGAACTTTGGTTAGAGCTTTCAGACGGGAGAGATTAAAAAGCTTTCCATCTGATCTGGTGTGTAGATAAATGCCTTCAGTAAACGATCCAAATGCCTGTTTCAGCAGTACGGAAAAGAAAATCCCAAATAATGTGAGGGTAAGTACGCATCCCTGTTTGACTCCATTTCAAATGACAAAGGGGTCAGACATTGAACCATCAAAGACAATTGTGCCATGGGTATTGTCGTGGAAAGACTTGATAATATTGAGAAGTAGGGGAGGGCAACCAATCTTATCCAAGATCTCAAACAAGCCAGCACGACTGACAAGATCAAATGCTTTAGGCCCTGTCCACACGGCAACGGATTCAGGTGAATCTGATAAAATTGTTTATCGTTTTGGCCTGGCGTCCACACGGCACCGGCGTTTTGGGTGCCCCAAAACGAAATCTTTTGAGAACGGGTTCCAGAGTGAAAAAAATCTGGCAATGGAGCCGTTGCGAAGTCGTCTGGATGAGTAGAACGGATTTGTTTACGATGTTGTCACAACCACATGACTGTGAGTGCCTCACGCCGGGTAGAAGTGTAACGAACTCGATGCGAGTTGTCAACAAATCCTATAACTTGGTTCATGAAACGCGCTTACAAAATATTTTCACTGTGAAAATTTATTGTGTAATGGTGCAAAGTGAGAGAGAGAGAGAGAGAGAGAGAGAGAGAATAGCCCTTAGGGCAGAGTCAATCCCACCAGCAAAAATAGGGAAAAAAAAAGGAGCGATCTCACCTCTTCACACTGTAAAAAAAAATAGTTGAGAATACTTGAAATTTCAAGGCAACCGTCTGCATTAAGAATTTTATGTTTTGCCAATGATGTGCCCATGATAATCCAAACTATGATAAAACTGTTATCTTTATTAAGAATTCTTAATTAAGTCAATTTTCAATTCCTCATTCTGCCAACATAGATTTCTCTTTTTGCTGAACAGTGGCATTCACAGTAGTACAAAAAGGCAATTGAGGTTATCTCAATTATTTTTTTTTTTAGATATTTTTTCACCTTTATTTGGATAGGACAGTGTAGAGACAGGAAATAAGCGGGAGAGAGATCGGGAAATGACCTCGGGTCGGAATCGAACCCGGGTCCCCGGATTTATGGTATGGCGCCTTATCCACCTGAGCCACGACGCCCCTGAGGTCTACACAATTACAAAACTTCAATAATGTGCAATAAACTTCACACTTTTTTAAAAACTTTATTTCAATTTGAAGTTTTGTAATTGTGTAGAACAATGAAAAAAGGCATGTATAGTCTAATGATAAATTGTGATAACCTCAGGGGCTCGTGGCTCAGGTGGATAAGGCGCCATACCATAAATCCGGGGGTTCGGTTCCGACCCGAGGTCATTTCCCGATCCCTCCCCGTCTCTCTTTCCTGCTCATTTCCTGTCTCTACACTGTCCTATCCAAATAGAGGTGGAAAAAAGCCCCAAAAAAATCTAAAAAAAAAAAAATTGTGATAACCTCAATTGCCTTTTTGTACTACTGTGAATGCCACTGTTCAGCAAAAAGAGAAATCTATGTTGGCAGAATGAGGAATTGAAAATTGACTTAATTAAGAATTCTTAATAAAGATAACAGTTTTATCATAGTTTGGATTATCATGGGCACATCGTTGGCAAAACATAAAATTCTTAATGCAGACGGTTGCCTTGAAATTTCAAGTATTCTCAACTATTCTTTTTTTACAGTGCAGATGTTGGTTTAAGTCCGACAATACATTCCTCAAAAAGGGAGTAGAAGAACAAAGTAATCCATCAACGTGTAGCATTCAATTTATTCCGGAACATTAAAGAATTCTGGAGGATCTCAGAATGTTGGCGTACCGGCTTCCATCTACCCCATTCATTCCTCTTTCCGCGTCTCCATTCAAAAAACGAGCACGTGATTTAAAGGGACTATATCCATAGGATAGGGAGTGAGAAAGTGTGTGCGTGTGACAGTGACAGGGATAGTCACTGTGCGCATGCGCAGTTATGCGCATGCGTCTACTTCTATTGTTCTGGTGTCTCCGATGGGACTGTCTTACAGCGCACGTAGAGGTGTGGCATGTGTATTGCATCGTTTTCAGCAAGTGTTGCGTTGCCATATGTACCTGAAAATTTACTGATCCGTTGCCCATGTGGACGCGATATTTAAAAAAAAAATTCTCGTTGCCGTTGTCGTGTGGATGTAGCCTTAGTTAGATCAATGAATGCAATAAAGAGCGGTCTACGCTGTTCACTACATTTCTCTTGAAGTTGTCTAAGAGAGAACATCATGTCGATAGTTGATCTGTTTCCTCTAAAACCACATTGAGATTCTGGATACACTCTTTCAGCAAGAACCTGTAGTCTTTTCAGCACTACTCTGGCAAACACTTTGCCAACAATGCTTAAAAGGGATATCCCACAGTAGTTGTTGCAGTCACTCCTGTCACCTTTGTTCTTGTAAAGTGTGATAATGTTGGCGTCACGCATGTCCTGAGGAATGACTCCTTCGCCCCAGCATAAACAAAGGATCTCATGTAACTCGGCTAGCAGAATGTTGTTGGTGCAGCATTTCAGAATTTCAGGGGGTATGCCATCTTTACCAGGGGCTTTTCCAGAGGCAAGTAACTTTATTGCCTTGTTTACCTCATCCAGATCTGGCTCTCTGTCAAGGTCTACTAGCACTGGTAGTCTTTCTATAGCATTCAACGCACCGTCATTTACCACAGTCTCTTTTCCATAAAGATCAGAATAGTGTTCCACCCAGCGTTCCATCTGGTTCTCTCTGTCCTGTATGACTTCTCCTGCCAAAGTTTTTAGAGGGGCAGTCGACTTCTTTGTGGGGCCAAATGCCTTCTTGATACCATTATACATTTCTTTGACATTTCCAGTGTCTGCAGCTTTTTGTATTTTGGAACAGAGTTGAACCCAGTACTTGTTTGCACAATGCTTTGCTCTTTGTTTTACTCTGCTGCGTGCTGATCGTAAAACTTGAAGATTTTCCTTGCTGGGGGTGTTTTTGTAAGATGTGCTTGTCTCTTCTCTTTTATGAGTGGTAGTATCTCCTCTGAGTAAGCTTTGAACCAATCAGGATATTTATTTTGTTTTTTACCAAAGGCTTCTAAGGCAGAGTTGTAGAGAACATTCCTAAAATGTTCCCAACGCTTGCAGGCAGAGTTGGTAGCTGTGCTGGGTAGAGCACTTTCCAATAACGATGTGAATTTCTGGACCTTTTCTGGATCACGTGTGTTAGTTGTGTTAATGTGAGATAGACACTTCTTTTTTGTGTGATGAAGCTTTTTAGAGATTAGCTTCACTTTGCTGCAAAATAAAGAGTGGTCAGTATCACAATCAGTGCTGTGGTATGAGCAAGTGAGCTTGACGCATTGTAAGTCCTTCCTCCGAGTCAGAATCAAATTGAGTTGATGCCAATGTTTAGAACAGGGATGCCTCCACGAGACCCTGTGATGTGGTTTAGTGTTGAAATAGGTGTTGGTAACACAGAGATTATGCAGGCAGCATAGTTCAAGCAGCCGTTGACCATTTTCATTTAGCCTTCCTACGCCAAAGTGACCCAGACAGTTTGGCCATGAGTGTTGATCTTTACCAACTCTAGCGTTAAAGTCACCTAGAATGAAGATTTTATTAGTGCTGGAGATCTTTTTAATGGCTACACTGAGTTCATCAAAAAACTGGTCTTTAGCATCATCAGTAGAAGACATTGTTGGAGCATAAGAGTTGATGATTGTCACTAACCCAACAGATGTCTGTAGCTGCAGGGACAAGATACGTTCGCTACCTTCTTGTGGAGGAATAATGGACCCTAACAAGTTGTTTCTGACTGCAAAACCAACACCATATTCTCTCGTGCTCCCTGATGATAGTGATACATGATACATGAAAAAATGATACGTTTATTCATAAATATCTATATAAATATATAATTACAAGACCTTGCCAGAAAAAAAATATACTTTTTTTCCTTGATAAAGCCTGAGTTAAGTAGTCTAGTTTCCTGAAGGGCAACAATATCCAACTGTAGTTTGCATAGTTCCAGATCTATTACGGCAGTCTTTCGAGCATCACATATTGCATTTAGGTCTTCGGTCAGGCCAGGTGTCATTGTCCTGACATTCCAAGTGCCCAGTTTAAGAGTGTGTGATTTATGTTTTCCTTTGTTTGTGCCTGGTGATAGTTTTATGATCTGCTGTTCGGTATTATCCTAGACCTTGTCCACCTTACGAGGCAGGCAGATCATGACGAGACAGCACCTAATTGACTGGCGGCTGCCCAGCTTGAGGCGGGCGGTAGCTGTCTAATGAGGCTCAACAGCCTCTCCCACCGTTGGAAGAAGCCCCTGGCGCCTAGCTCTACGTCAATTGAGCCGTGACTTATAACTGGTAGAATGCTGCTTCCCGTGTTGTGCCTACGCTGTTATAGCGAAGATGGAGTATCCTCTCCAGTGTGCGGGGCCTGGGTAGACCATATGTACACTTCATGAATATCTATATAAATATATAATTACAAAAATAAATATATACTACATACCATATATATATACACTTCATAAATATCTATATAAATATTTAAATACAAAAATAAATATATACTACATACCATACTATATACCATATATACACTTCATAAATATCTATATAAAAATATAATTACAAAAATAAATATCTACTTGGGCGGCACGGTGGTGTAGTGGTTAGCGCTGTCACCTCACAGGTCCTGGGTTCGAGCCCCATGGCCGGCGAGGGCCTTTCTGTGCGGAGTTTGCATGTTCTCCCCGTGTCCGCGTGGGTTTCCTCCGGGTGCTCCGGTTTCCCCCACAGTCCAAAGACATGCAGGTTAGGTTAACTGGTGACTCTAAATTGACCGTAGGTGTGAATGTGAGTGTGAATGGTTGTCTGTGTCTATGTGTCAGCCCTGTGATGACCTGGCGACTTGTCCAGGGTGTACCCCGCCTTTCGCCCGTAGTCAGCTGGGATAGGCTCCAGCTTGCCTGCGACCCTGTAGAAGGATAAAGCGGCTAGAGATAATGAGATGAGATGAATATCTACTTACCTAATTATTATATAGTTCATTGAATATTATTAAAAATTCCTCATATGCTTTATCAACATCTTTTTCTTTATAAGCTACATTCCAGTCCTGTATCACTAAGTCATTTTTTAGTGCAATCATGGTTTCTTCAGTTTTCACTCTTATATATTTATAATTTTTATTATCCTTTTTCTTGCTGTAATTACAGTAATATACATTAAAAACAGGTAGGTGGTCACTGATGTCTGTTAATAGTAGTCCACTCTCTGTATTATTTTCCAGGATATTAGTAAATATATTATCTATTAAAGTGGTGCTGTGAGAAGTGATCCTGCTTGGTCTGGTAATAGTTGGATACCTTTAAAGTTGTAGGCATGTTGTGTAAATCAAATGGTGCTAACCCTCAAAAATCCATTTTAATTCTAGCTTGTAATGCAACAAAACAGGACAAATACCAAGGGGGATGGATACTTTTGCAAGACACTATAGAAGGGCACTCGGAAAGTGCAGATTTCCACCCAGAACAACAGTTGATTCTTCTACGATATGCAAATCTGCAGCTTCAACTAGTATACTTGTATGTCTGGATATATTTCCAAAATTATTAGAATCATGTGCCTACATGTTTATCACAGAGTATTGCTGGTACCCATGAATGTGGATTGGGATATGGAGTCATCATATTTCTACATTGGTTTAGTCACCATGAGGTGTGATCAAAAGTTCTGTTCCTGTTCTGAACACTGACAGTAAAACAAGAGTGGACGCAGCCACTTGGGTTTGAATGGAGAGAAGTAAAGCCAGATTGGGGCTACTTCCTGTTGAGCCTTTCATTTATCATTTATCTACTGTGCATCAGAAGGCTCAATTTGATCATGTAAGGCAATGTAAAGTGATGGGTATCTGCCTGACTGATTGGTAGCCATGCTTCAAAAATAATTCTGGTATAATTTCTGATTTTGAATGTGAATTTGGTGTCTTTTGGTAAGTGTTATGATTCACTGAGCTCTTTAATGGGGACTACTTTTGGTACAGTTCATTAAAATAACCATTTCAGATTTCCCCAAGAGCTTATTATCCAAACAATATGGTCATGTGACTGGATGTCACAGGTTCATGACATCATTTTTAGCATAGTTGAAGAAAAACATTACATGGTCATAAATTGAGTTGCAAGATTATGGAGCCGGCCATACATTGTTGTGTTTCTTTAGAAAATAACAATGGTCATATAAAGGGATAGAACAATTCAGAAGTACAGTATTCGATGGCAAAAAAAAAAGCTGAAAATGAATTGAAGTCAAAGGAAGGCTAAAGCTAACTGAGCCTTTCACTCCCTCCTTTGGAGGATGCCGCATGCCGTTACGCTGTCAACATCAGGACCTGTGTTACACGTGCTTTTTATTTTACAATAGACCTCTAACTTGAGCAGAGAACAAACATCAAGTTCCGTATCAAACTCAGGAAACTGGCAATGGAGACCCTTGAAATGCTTTAGTAGCACAACCCTCGAAAATGTACTAGTAATTGAGCACACTGTATCAGGATCGTCGGATCACCCTCTCCTCTCGTCATCTTCCAGAGGCATTCTGGTCTCCATTGCCATTTGCTTTCTGTTCAAGTTTGAGGGTCATAGTAAAATTGCAAATTCGCATTTGCATGTTGTCACAAAAATGTGTGTAACACAGATCCCGATGTTGACAGCACAATGTCACATGGCATACTGACTCACGAAAGTTAGGCCTGGGCCACACCAACTGAAGTGCTGCAGTTCACATGCATGTGTCTGTCCACACCATCAGCGTTGTTGCTGAGCCTTTGCTGCTATCAGGCCTATTTTTCTGTATTGACGTTGCCTTTGATAATAGCCATTAATAATAAGAATGTTTGATTTCATTTTAGTATAATTGTACAACCCCGATTCTAAAAAAGTTGGGATGCTGTGTAAACTGTAAATAGAAACAGAATGTGATAATTTGCAAATAATGGAAACTCTATATCTCATAGAATAGTACAAAGACAACATATCAAATGTTGAAAAGGAGAAATTTTTTTGTTTTCTGAAAAATATATTTATAACCAATCATGTCAGCAATACATTTAAAAAAAAGTTGGGACAGGGGTATGTTTACCACTGTGCTGCATCACATCTACTTTTAACAATACTCTGTAAATCAGGGGTGGGGAATGTCCGGCCTCTGGGCCATATACGGCCCGTGAGACCGTTTGATCCGGCCCGCAAGATGCTTCATAATTACTCACACACACAAAAAAAAATTTAAATCAGAAAAAAATGAGACCACAATTAATAAAATAGGTGAGTGGTTGTCTTTCCGGGCCAAGGTCAGGGTCCTGAACCCCACACGAGCAGAGCATGGTCATGCGCGGTCACGTCACGTCATTTAGCGGGCATAGACAGACTCTTTAACGATTTCACCAAAACACACCATGGCGAGTATGAAGAAGAGAAAGGTAGATGTGGAATATCGCGCTTTTCAGGAAAAATGGACAAACGATTATTTTTTTGTAGAAGTAAAAAGCAAGCCAGTTTGCTTAGTTTGTGGGGACGCCCTTGCAGTGATAAAAAAGGCTAATCTGGAGCATCATTACAGAACCAAACATGCCAAACTGGACAAGCTGAAAGGACAAGTGTGTGTGGATAAAATTAATGCTCTTCGGCGGAGTTTGGACGCCCAACAAGCAACATTCACAAGACCTCAAGGTAACCAAGAAAACATTACACAGGCTAGTTTTGTGGTAAGTGAGCTAATCACCAAGAAACTGAAACCACATTCAGAAGGGGAGTTTGTGAAGGAGTGCCTTGTCGCTGCCGCGGAACTGCTCGCACCGGACAAAGTTTAACTTTTCCAAAGTGCCAGTTTGTCTCGAAGAACCGCTCCCGATCAGATTACTGACATGGCACAAGACATTGAGAAAACACTGAAGGATACCGCGAGGGATTTTCAGTTTCTTTCTTTAGCCTGCGATGAGACAACAGACATCACAAATACCTCCCAACTCACCATTTTTGTGCATGGGATTACAGCTGAGTTTGATACGCGGGAGGAAATGCTGTCTTTGAAAGCCATGCATGGCACTACCAAAGGTGAGGATTTATTTGAGCTGCAAAGCAACGATGAGCTCAAAGCTAGGTGCAACAACCTTCCTCTGCTTGAGTTCTACAAACTGTATGTGCGTCCTGAGGATTTTCCCACTCTGAAGAGACATGCACTGAAGTTTGCATCACTGTTTGAGACAACCTACTGCTGTGAGCTGTTCTTCTCAAAACTGACCCTTGCAAAGAATCAGTTCCGCTCAAGACTGACTGACCCAAACCTGGAAAACCAGCTGCAAGTAGCATCGTCATCTGTACCATGTGACATCAGATGCCTCGCCAAAGAGAAGCAGTTCCAGCCTTCACATTAGGTCGGCCAATAATAATAATAATAATAATAGTAGGTAAAATATTATTATATTGTAGCATCTCCATTACATAAAATTCTCAAAGTGCATCAGTACATATAAAATCAATAAGAACACAAGACTAAAAACAGCATTAAAACAATAAGAGGTGGATAAAATTTAAAAAGAAAATGGGAAGATTAAAAAGGGATAAAACAGACAGTTACACCAATAAAGTTGTTTTTTTATTTGAATAACATGAAAGAAAGCTAAAATAAATGGGCTGCATCTTAAAATGCAGAGGTTATGGGTTAAAAAATTAAGTTTGGCCCCCATAGGATGTTATAAAACTTGAAATGGCCCTTGATAGGAAAAAGGTTCCCCACCCCTGCTGTAAATGTTTGGGAACTGAGGAGACCAGGTACTGCAGTTGTGAAAGAAATGTTTTCCCATTCTTGCCTGATATACAGTTTCAGTTGCTCAACAGTTTGGGTTTTCCTTTGTCGTATTTTGGCCAGTTTAGCACCTGAACTCTTTTACTATGGAGCGATGCAGTTTTAATATGTGCAGAAAGCGGTTGGGCATTGTCTTGCTGAAAGAAGGAAGGCCTTCCCTGAAAAAGATTTTGTCTGGATGGCAGCATATTGCTCTGAAACATGTATATATCATTCAGCATTAATGATGCCTTCCTAGATG
Source organism: Neoarius graeffei (assembly GCF_027579695.1). NCBI lineage: Eukaryota > Metazoa > Chordata > Actinopteri > Siluriformes > Ariidae > Neoarius > Neoarius graeffei. The sequence goes on from NC_083570.1 coordinate 28,780,504, forward strand.
TACAAGCTACCCATGTCATGTGCACTAATGCACCCTCATACCATCACAGATGTTGGCTTTTGAACTGTGCACTGATAACAACCAGATGCTCTTCTCTTTGGCCCGGGGGACATGGTTTTCATGATTTCTAAAAATAATTTCTACTTTTGATTCATCAGACCTTGGGACAATTTTCCATTTCACTTCAGTCCATCATAAAAGAGCTTGGGCCCAGAGAAGGTGGCGGTGTTTATGGATACTGTTTATATATGATTTTAACTTACATTTATGGATGCAGCAATGAACTGTTGTCACAAACAATGGTTTTCTGAAGTGTTCCTGAGCCCATACAGTGATTTCCACTATAGACACGTGTCTGCTTTTAATGCAGCCTCCAGACTCTCTGAATCTTTTAATGATATAATGTACCATAGATTATGTGATCCCCAAATTCTTTGCAATTTTACATTGAGGAAATATTCTCACGTTATTCTTATTCTATCCTCAGTTCTTAAATTGTTGCACTCTTTGTACTCCCTCCCTGTTCTGCCCCTCCTCCCCCCTCTGCCCCCTGCCACAGATTCTGCCCGTACACCCCCCTGCCCCCCCTTAAGCATCTGACATTATGTCACCCTCACAGTCCCCCCCCCAACACACACACACACACACACACACACACACACACACACACACACACACACACACACTCTCAACATTCATTCGCACACTGAACTCAGGGACTGCACATTTCACTTTACCTCGCTCATTTGCACTATTCCGCACTACCTCACCTTAACAGCTATTAGTTTATTATTTATACTGCTTATTTCATGTTTACCTGCTATACCTCAAGTGCCCTTGACTGTTTATTTTATGTCCTTTTGCTCCAATTTATGTGTATGTATATGCGTATGTGTGTGTGTATATATGTATGTACAGTATGTACATATATATATATATATATATATATATATATATATATATATATATATATACTTATACCTGTGAGTGTTTGTGTTTAGTCTATGTCTATTTTTTATCTAGAGTGTTTATACTGTTTATATTGTTTATTTCAGTTATTCTATTTTTATTTATTGCATTGCCTGTTTGCACCGTGGGTCAGAGAGGACTGAAATTTCATCTGTGCTGTATGTCAAGCACGTATAGCATATTTGACAATAAAGTTGACTTGACTTGACTTGACTCTTTGCCCACACGGTCTTTCACAGAGCGGTGAACCCCTCCCCATCTTTACTTGTGAGAGACTCAGCCTCTCTGGGATGCTCTTTTTATACCCAGACCTGTTGCCAATTAATCAAATTACTTTTTTTTACATCATACAATGTTCTCAGTCTTTTGTTGCCCCTCCCAACTTTTCTGAAACATGTTGCTGATATCAAATTCAAAATAAGCATATATTTTCAAAAAACAATAAAATTTCTCATTTTCAGCATTTGATATGTTGTCTTTGTGTCAACAACAGTGCTGAAAACATGGCCACTCCGGATTACAATCCCCAAGAATCACAGCACCTCTATCACCTGACTTCTAATTACATCACCTGTCTCCCATTCATCGGTAATCACCTCGCCTATATATACTCAGCTCTCACAGATTGTCAGTGCAAAGTATCGTTTAGTGTTCTATGCCTAACTTTACCGAGCCATTTGATTTCTGCCTGACTTTCTATGTATGACCAGTGTTTACGTTTAGTCTCAATTTCATCTTATTGTTTTCCTACGTTGCTCTGTTTGCTCATCAATCAGACTCTGTTCATTTTCTGACTACGATTCCTACTCTTAGTTTTAGCTCAGACTTCAGTTTGCGTAGCCTCCATTCTCCCCTGTGCTTGCATCTGTAAGTGCCTGCACTCTGACAGGATACTTCACCACCGATGGATGCAGTAGAGGAGTCTAAGCAGACTGCACTCAACACTCAGGGGTGCTTGTTGGGTGAACATCAGCAGATGCTCAGTGACCTCAAAACCAGGATGGCGCAGCTTGCTGCAATAATGTCGCAGGCCCTCCTAACACGTCCCACATCTCCTGCTGGCACAGCTCAGCTCATTCCTCAACCGGAAAAGTTCTCGGGTTAAGTATCAAACTGCAAGGGATTCCTTCTCCAGTGCTCCCTTGATCAACTGTTCGATCATCCAGAGATTCAACCTGTCCACAGACACCTTGCAGAGACCTCTTAAACTAAAAGTCATCAACGGGGGTCCCATTGGTGATGGACTGATTTTGATGTACAACTCCACTCCAGATTCAGGTGGGGGCCTTCCATTCTGAGCACATTCCTTGTTCATCACCAAAACTCCTCATCATGACATCACCCTAGGATACCCCTGGCTTCAACTCCATGACCCTTCAATCTCCTGGCAGAGAAAGGACATTCTACAATGGTCACCGGCATGTTTTCAAAATTGTCTTCAACTTCCTCAACTAACCATTTCATCCACCTCCGTGGAGAGCCCTCAGGCTGATTCTCTAGATAATGTTATCTTACATTAAAGAAGTGTTCAGCAGGGGTAAAGCATGTGGCTTACCTCCTCACCGTTGCTATGACTGTCTTATTGACCTCCTCCCAGGCACTACTCCTCGTAACCATATTTATCCATTGCCCCTAACAGAGGAAGCCACCATGAAAGAATAGAGGCTCTGAAACAAGGTTACATCAGACCATCTACCTCACCTGCTTCAGCAGGCTTCTTCTTTGTGGAGAAAAAGGGAGGAGGTCTCCGGCCCTGCATTGATTATCGGGGCCTGAATCAAATCACTGTAAAGTACCTGTATCTGCTGGTGCTCTCAGCCTTGGAACAGCTATGCTCAGCTAAAATCTTCTCCAAACTAGACCTTCGCAATGCTTATAACCTGGTCCAAATTCAAGAGGGAGATGAATGGAAGATGGCTTTTAGCACCACCACTGGCCATTTTGAATATCTGGTCATGCCTTGTGGCCTTTCTTCAGTGCCAAGCATCTTCCAGTGCCTGATCAATGACATCTTAAGGGATATGCTGGGGAAATTTGTGACCCCTCACCGGATCCAGGGACACATGTCGGCTGAAACGAATCCGAGATAATCGCAAAAGAAGCATTTTTTTTTCGAAATTTGTGATTTTTGTTTTTTTCCATCATGTGCAAGTTGAGATCTTGAAGAATGCAATCAGTATTTCAGATAATAGATTGTTTTGTTGGAAAAGCATACATTTTTTGTTGCAAATTGTCTCGTTTTTGTCAGGACTGTAGCCTGCTGGGGGGGTGTGGGTAAATTACCATATGGGCCATTCACATGATGATTTAAGTCTTTTGGGTTTTTTTTCGCGAATCAGCTGTATGATCCGAGCTGAGTGCATGGCTACTTAACTGCATACAGGCATGTAATTTCACTATGGAATGAGTTACTAAACAGAGCGCAGAGGAGCCCCGCGAAGCAAACAGACGCACGGTATTTACATCGGAGATAACCATTTCTAGCAAAAAAAACCCGCAACCTCGTTTTCCAGATTGAATGGAATACTTGAATGATTGGATGATACACGGACCGTTCTAGGATTACATTCCATCAGAGGCATTGGTGTGTGCAAGGCGCCATTTCTCTTTCTGATGGGGTGAGTTTATTAATCTAAGGCTGTGTGGTTATTTTTGCATGTAACAGAGAGTGTTGTGGTTTGGTTAAGCCTAGGTCACAACCGGACGTACGATTTTTTTGGCCGTGTGATTTTTGGCATTTCCCAAATCGCTGCGTTTTTTTTTTTTTGTTCATGGAGAAAGACGCGCGTTGGCCGTAAGTTTGTCTTGCAACCTGAAAAAAACGTAAGCACCCGTAGAGTTTGTTTGACATGACAAAGAACCTCTGCGGCCGGTCTGCGGCTGGTCTGCAGCTCGAAAATCAGCACATCACACGCGCGCTCTCGTGCTTTTCACACGCGCGCTCTCGTGCGTTTCATGCGTGCTCTCCGTGTGTTTCTTGCGTTTTTTGCATGTAGACCGGCCGTAGGAGCACATACGGCCGGTTATGACCGAGGCTTTACATGAAACTAGTGTTGTGTTAGTTGTGTCATCATCGTGCTATCTTTCTTTCTTACGGTGTGAGTAATTTTTCAACCACAAAACGTTAAAGTATACTTTAGGACTTATTTTTGTACTTCATAATTGTGTTGGGCATACTTTGCATGGAAGGAAAATTGACGTGGTGATCTTTGTTTA